>NW_019213526.1:0-141744 GCF_002532875.2 Varroa jacobsoni | reverse complement strand
TGCTGTTGCTGCTGCTGTTGCTGTTGCTGCTGCTGTTGCTGTTGCTGCTGCTGTTGCTGTTGCTGCTGCTGCTGCTGCCGCATCCGCACCTATCGTTCCGCCACTTTGCTGAGGACGGGGAACGCAGGCTCCCATCACGATATGGCAGTTCTTCATCTTTAAAAAATGACTTACTAATTCCTGATCTCTCTCAACGACAGCTACGTGCTCTCCTCAAATCAACAATGCGAATCAAAGCATGCACCCACAGAAGGATGCTGATGGAAACGACTTAGGGTAGTTTTACCTCTTTGATTATCTTCTGCCGTATGGCCGTTGTCGCACAAGATTGCTGAACGCCCGTAGAGCTGTTGGCTGCGATCCAACCGTTCTACTCGGTTAGCATCATGGGGCAGGCCTTACAATCCAGTTGAACGTAACGGTTATCGTGCGACATGCTGATGTCGACAATGCTCTTGAACTGGAAACCAGCTGTCACGTCAGCGTTAAGCCGATTTAACACTCATGGCTCTTTGAACATTTTGCATGGAATCGAATTGTGTCCGACCGACCAGAGCGGTTGGCGACCACGACTCCACGAAACGCTTGACAGGCTGAAATCGAGGTGATTTCTCTATTTTATCGGAACACAAATTGCAATTTGGCAGAAACCCGTAATGTCCACAGACCCGAACCGGCGAAGATAACATTGGTCCCGTCAGGTGCGTTCCGAGTGACAGAACTGTGCTTAGAATATTTTATTGATCGTGGATAATATCATAATAATACGTATGCTTTCACCTCGGTGCGTTCTAGAGGTGCTGACGCTCTTACTTTAGATCAACGTAGTAATTAATCAGTCATCTTTATCTTCTGGTATTCAACACATATATATGTGTTGTATAACTTTATTGTCCTTGATTGTCCTCACCCGGCAATCTTCTTCATAGGCGGATCCTATAGGGCGGATGTATCATTTGATTCCACTTACAAAATCACACGCTGTAACAAGCTTTACAAATAGACCGATCGCTCCCTGAATCCAATGATCGTCAAGTAACAGTTGAATCAACAGTGGAGGCTTGCAATGACCGCTGGCTTATTATCCGTATATAAGTAGGTTGGTGCATGACCATAAATTGATTGCTATAGTTTCGACAATAGAAAAACTACGATCTTCTACCTAAGCCATATTATGTAAGGTTTTCAACTTACATCCACTGTTCGACCGTTTTTGTAGCCCGTCCTGAAAGTCTCCTATGTTCGTTAATATTCTCCTTAATCTGTGCTGCCAAAGTTGCAATGTTTGTAATCCCGTGACCTAGCAATAGGGGTCCAGTACGATTGATCTAAGGTATTGAACGGGGCGTTAGAAGATTGCTCGAGCCTAATCAGTGGCAATGCATTACTGGCAATATGCTCCGGTCTTTGACCGCCGCTTGCAGAAGACCTTTTTCAAGTTTCAATACGGCGACATTCGGGCAATAACCCTATACCCAAGCGCGCTCGTTTTGCAATGGGCTGCCGATAGGTATCGTCGCAGCGTAACAACTGAAAGAGAGCCAACATCGTTAGTGAATTACATTGTACGGGTTTAGCAGCATCCTCGCTAGCTATATCGGTTGAAAGAACCCATATCGTGACTTATGACTAAATAGTAGATAGTATTAAGTTCAATGAAAGTGGCCAGCTGTTTGTCTGAGGCCCCTAAAATCACGATTAGTCTGATTAGAGAAGTATTGAGAGTAATCAAAATGTCTTCCAAGCCATGTTCTAAGATTTCAACAGTCATATAGAACTTGTTCCAGAAACAAAGCCGTAGTTCTTTCTAAAGAAGATTTTCGATTGCCTATGAAAAATTCTACCCCTTAATTAGAACTACTTAATAATAGAATGGTCATAGAAATGTCCAAGCTTTTCTTATGGAGACCTAGGCAATGTAACTCTTTCATGATTTAAACAGTCACTAGAGGTAGCCTTTAAGCTTAACCAAATTCTGCTGTTGTTTATACTTAGTACGTGTCATAACGAATTCAAACAAACAAAATGTTGTCTTATATAAAACTGTCCACCAAACATTCAGATTGCATCTAAATTCCCGACGATCATAATGGTAATATTTTTAGTTCGTCGTTTAGCGAAGATATTCCGACATTTTGTCATCACAAGAACTAAATGAAGATATATAACTATACCACGTGTTTTACGTGGGACAACCGTTCCAAAAGCTGCCTGAAAGGCACGAAATTTCGATTCACCTTTAGCCTTTACTATAACCATTAGGCGATTTGAAAAAAAAAAATATAAAAATGTACTATCAGTCTTATGCAAAGCAGCGTGTAAGAAGATGCTACTAGTGACCTTTGTTCTCGTAAAATTTCTGATAATATTTACTTTTCACGGATTTACTCAGACGGGGTCAAAGCGAAGGCTGTCCTGCAGCCGACCCTATCGCACCTCGATGTGATGCAGTGTCGTCCCGTGCAGGTGACGCTAATAAAGTAGTCAACTGACCCGCTTTGACAAACAACTGCTACTCTCACTTAGCTACCTAGCGGGTAGAAAATAGCGGTTATGAAAGAGCATTTTGACACTCACCCTCGGGCCTTAGCTCCGACTAACTGTAGCAAACATTCGTACGAAATGGCCGGAACTAGTCGATGCTTTACTACAGAACAGATATCAATATCGACTCGAACACGAAATTAATTCATCATTCCGTCACAGTATTGAAGCTGACCCTCGTAGCCGTCCTTGATGAAGATCATGACTTTGTAACTCATTATTTAACTATTATAGGTAAATTTGCTTCACGATCTTGTAGCCTGTATAGTACGCGTTCGTGGCTGGAGCAAAGCGTTGCCATGGCAAACAGAAATGGCAGAGAACACATGGACTGACAAAAGGTCAAAAGTTTGTTGTATAACTTAATCAGCTTCATTGCAGTATCTATCGTCTTTGGCGTGCTAAACCTTGTAGCTTCTAATGGGACGAAGAGGCATGACTCTTTCTGGCAAAAAATCCTTTTAAAAATGGCTTTCATTGTGCAATATGCCTTGTGCAATATGATGATAAGCATGCATAAGGTGAGGATTAGGTCGAAATTTTATTTTTATGTCGAAATTGTGATCTTGCCGCATACATTTTTTATGCATATACAAAATGTTCTATATATCTATAGTACGTATTTATATCTACGTATGACATGCTGGGCATTGTAAGCTCAAGACTGTCAACTTCTTATGATAAACAAAATCCACTAAGCCAATTGCTTTGTTTAATTGCTTATTGAAGCTTTTTATTGGCCTTTTTTACTTCGACCTTTTTTGCAGATTGATCTTCATGATTCACAACATGACAACAACTATATGTGTGTTGCGGTGTTTCATTGACACAACTATTATTAATATCAAAATGACTTATATGATCTGACGATTATTATCTGGCCCTTTTGTATTTAAAGATTGCGTCCTACCAACTTATACATAAAATATACGAATTTGACTGCTTGCGAGCCGTTCGCTGTAGAAAGAACGAGATATTTCATGGTTACAACATGTCCATAAATCACCGACACCAATGTAGCATCTAGCCGACTTTTGTGGACGTAGATACCAGAAGATCGGTAGGAGTTCCCTCACATAGCATGGACCTCCTTTTTTTTTTTTTTTTTCTAATAACCAGAACCCAACCCAGAATTACAACTCGAACGCTGCAGCGGTGACTTTATCCACTTACAAGTACATACATGGCCAACCGGCTTTCGTTTCTCATCGTTTTGCCTCGGCCCTTGGCGGAAAACCTATCCATATCTCGACTACAATGCTATCAACTGTTAGTGCTGCTGCTATTGCAGAGCTGTTAATGATTGGGACGGGCCTTAAGGGCGTTTGTACTTCGGCACCATCATTGTCTCGCGAAAGTTGTATAGCCCATAAACTAGAGTTTCTATCATTGCAGTTATTTTCTTCCTTATTATTTTTCGTTATCTGTCTCGATAAGCCCAGTCACGTTAACAAATCGACCATTGAGAACTAAGTCAGGGCATGATCAACGATGTAGATACGTGGTCTATCGATAAGCTTCAATCAATGTACGAACAAACTGATATATATATATATATATACTGCTGTATATATGTAACTCGCTGCTCCGACAAGAACAACGGGTAGCCGATGCCCTTGTATCTTTTTTTTAGCGTCATTATCATTTTATGGCGCCATATAACGTAGAAAAGGTGTTGAATCTGTTTAAATAGCCGACTTAGTCGTATATATATATATATGTCGGAGTTGGTGATCGTATAAATGACGAAGCCCTCTACGGTCTACTACTGCATTCCTTGGTTACCATCTGTAATTCTAATCATTTTTCGGTTTTATTCTTTGCAAACCGTCAGAGATTGGGTCCCAGGTTAACTGGGTTAACCCAATCAGTTTTAATATGACAAGGCCTGTACTGCCTTAGTCTTGTTCCATGTAATCATGTTTCCAACGAGGTCCAACAAAGTTTTCTGTCACACAAGAGTTGAAAGGCATGGATACTGTACATATATAACATTGTTACAATAAGATATAGTTTGTTCTGTTTCGTTTGTATGCACTGCAGGTAACTGACTTTCGAGGCATCGAAGACTTCATCGTGGCTTTCAAGTTTTAGTAAGTTTAAGTTTTTAGTAAGTTGGCATTCTGACGTCGGCTGGATAGGCTAACGATTTACTAGCACCTTCACACAAACAAGTTCCGATTGCTGTGTACCGTATATAGAATCAGCAAATGTCTTCCACGTCAAAAAAAAAGTTACCGAAAATCTCATACAGGTACTAATCATTGTACCACCTCCTTTTTCGCAACAACTACAAATTGTATCAGACGAGATTTTCTATTTATAGCTCGCTATTGTTTACGTTAATGTCACAAATATTTGCAATGAGATTAACACATGTCTCTGCAGCATGTCATAATGTGTATAATAAGAATACTTATAGTTGACGGAGCCTATAGATCGCGTAGGTTTACAGAAGTACCATCCAACTATGAGACAATAACTATAGTCTGTTTACCGTAAATTCACTGGCGTGCTCACTGCAGACTCTTTCAAACTAATGCGATCGTATTCGTCGTACTGATACGTTATTTGTCACAAGTTATCAACTACTGAAACGTTTAGGAACTACCCGTTATCTAACTACAGTTATACATAAACACATTTGGAGACTAACACCGTCGTAACAAGGTTGAAGGGAAAGAAAAAGGTCGCAACCATTCCGAGCTTCTGTTTTCCACGGTCGATCGTAGTCTAAGGGAATGCGCACCGATTCAAACACGAATAACACACGATAGCTTGCGTAGCAGGCACAAAAACAGGCCACCTATGTTTTGAACCCTGTCCACGATTCCCAGCCACAGAACGATTTATAGAAAGACAACTATGAAGACAAACGGGTGGAACAGCGTTAGCGAGGGAAACCGGTAACACGTACTGAAGACAACGCTACCAATACTCAAGCAGTGATGGATAAGATTGACACACTGGATACAATCTGAATATTTGTTTGAAGGTTACAACGACTAGACAAGCCCTAGTGCTAACACACAGCCCAGTTTTATAATAGGAATAATTTGGGGACACCCGACAGACACAACCCGGTTGTGAACAACTTGGCGCTTCCAGAAAAGAGCTTCCTCAAGAGATCATTTCAGATAAATGTTTAGCTGAGATTTTTTGCTGACGGTATGATATCTCGCGCTATAATATATATAAACCTTAGGAATAGACCGTAGGCATATGAAGGTATTGCCTGATATGTAGTCTCATTACGCTGTAATAACCTGTAATATCATATCCTTAGCAGTGAGGTTCATGGCGAAACTGCGTTATAATAATCGTAGGCAGATTATGTTCATTGCTAAATATTGTGATTTCTGGATATGTATGAAGAATGTTGTTGTCTTCTGACTGGAATGACTGGAAAAGATGCCAAAATATATATATATATATATATATATATAACCCTGCTTGTGAATTCTAGGACCCAGAATGTGGACCCACAGTGTATTATAGTGGAACCCAAATAAAAGGCTTTTGTTATAAAATACTTGAATTTCAACTTCCCAAGTAAACTTAAAATGTCCCGCTGATTCAAAACAGTTTTTGGTCCAGCCGCTTCCTATGTCTGATTATCTTCAGTCATCACCGACGGTTGCCCGCCTCTTCATCAAATATAATGGACACTACAAAGCGTACCAGACAAGACCCGCTAGACCACCACATGAGTGGACATCATCTCGTTTGACTAAAGATATTCTGTATAGAAAATTACGTTTTCTGTACTGCCCCGAAGAAAGCAACGGTGGCCCTGACGCATGCTGGCACCCGAAGCCACCGAGGCCAGAGCAGATATTTGCGATTGTCAAGTGATTGTTTTGACACTGAAGACCGCATCGTAATGGGGGATGCCACCAAACGCTGAAGTCGTTCGTTGTACATATGGTTAGTCAGGTTATTGTGTCGTTTGCTTCACCGTCATTTGTATGTAGTACACACTCGTATAGATGGGAATATCAACGAAAGTCGATTAAGGCTGACGCTGGCGTCTGGTGGAGTTCCTCGAAGCGAATTTGTCGATGTCCTCAACATCCTGTACGCTTACATACAAACGGTGACCAGTCAACAATAGTAATACTGTATAATACCTCGACTTTATATGTTGTTGACTGTAACGTTGTAAGAGTCCCTTTAGTTTGGTTCATGTTACTACTGCCTAATAGCAAAGAGGAGGATGAACTCATATTATATATAAGTATTGTATATAATGCTGACTCTTTTGGACGAAGCCGAGATTTATCAGCGAGCCCTATATAAGGTCTTCTATAATAGTATTTACTGCTCTAAATATTTTTTGCCACTGGAGCAAGAGATGATAGGAAATCAGAGGAAAAAAGCTAGCTGACGCAGGAAATCGGAATGATTGGATGATCTAATGATGACACCAAGATAACGTGTTCGCGTGCTAAACCTAGAGACCCGGGCGTGAGTACACTCCGCTGTGTATCGGAAGGAGCCAGCCGTTGAATCAATACATAATTAACTAAAAAGCCGAAAAATTTAAAAGCGGACTTACACACACACACGAGCGGAGATGGATAAAAAAAAACAGTGGCCTGATTCTGCAGAGCCTAATTCAAGAACGCCAATCAGCTAAGTAACTGGTGCTATTGGTTATTAAATGTCACCTATTCAAATGTAAAAGTATGTTGACCACTAAGAAAAGATATTAGTTAATCAAATGCTCTTTCAAGTAACTCACATAGACAGACTCGATCGTAGAATTTATTCTATCCATAATTAGTAATACTTGATAACCACAGTTTCTTTGTAGATCTTGCTAATTACAAGGTTGTCTGAGATGCCTGACTACCCGACGAATATTAGTAATACATTTATGCATATAATAAAACATATTATCCTGCCACATACGCATAATGTTTATGTAGTATTTGAACCCAAGTGAATAAGACTATCTCGTGAAGATTACCCATAATTACAGGAGGGACATTTTATCAACGATCATGACAAGGGTACCGGCTGTCATGAAGGACAGTTATACTACTATAAATTGGGTATCACATCAGCTTAAGTCCATAACGGCTTTTACCGTATGTTCTGCTGAGAAGGCCTGTCAGACGCACGCTGGCAGTTCTCACAAACGTCCCATTGGCGATTAATCCCAGTTTCGCTTGATTTCGCTGGCACATTTGTTGGAATAGGACTTAAATGCAAACGAGACTGAGCTGAATCACAATCGCAGTAGTTCCCGCCGCAATTTTTCGGTAGTTGAGCGATTCAAAAAGTTCTACGCGCGTGATTATAAGTTAGATAAAAAGGCCTTGATGACTCGGTGAAGCACGGCCTAGTTGCAAAAATAATATCATTGTCGGGATAACCTTGAAATGCGAAGACAAGCCAATCCCCTATACATATAGAGAATATAATTATCTACAGTATTCAAAATTTATATAAATCTGTAATGCATGCCATGTTTACACTTCATGGGCATATCACAGTTCTAATTTGAGCAGATGGTAATATTCGAAAAAGCATCTGCTAAGATGAAGAGCCTATACCTTTCTGTCCTGAATAACGGTCTCACCTAACCACGTAGTACGATATATAGACAGTCTAAATAACAGTCCAATAAAAGGCCGTCCAGTCGCAACGACGGCTTTAGTGTGAGAGATCGTTACTGGTGACATCATGCCTTTGTCTCAACAAGGAATACCTCTTATAACTGCGTAATATTCATTGCATGTAAGTGTAGTCCAAATTATCTCACGCCTCCTTTCTGACCCTCACCATAGCCCCTTTAACAGTGACTAGTACTCCCGGATATAGAAGCCGCACGAAAGGGGTTGCGTGGTCGATTACGATATAGTACACAACAAGCGGCTCCTGTATCATACTGTCCATAAACACGAGCCAAAGGGACAAAAGCGGAGCTAGATAAGCAATTCCGCCTAATAGGCTCTGTCCAAATCCTGTCTGGATAACAGCGATAGGGGTAACGGATAATTTCAGTTTGAGATGGCTATCTCGAACATTATCACATAAGAAACTAAGCCTGCACCGTGGTAGGCTAAGTCCGGGTTATGTTGTATACAGTCACGTGCATGCACGGGCAGACCTCACAACCAAAGACGAAGAGATCTACGGAGATGTTTACGTATTCAAAAATGCGAGCAGACATAAGCACACATACACACGAATAAACAGATGAAGGGAGCCGTATGTACGTAGAAACGGCCGTGAGCGAGTCGTGCACTCTGGCTCCGCTGTGTAAAGCACACAAAGTTGTTGAGATTGATGTTTTTCAATCATATATGAATGTTTATTATACAGGTACGTGCAGGAAAGTTTTCATACATGCACGTGCAAGCCGATGCTCACAGCAGACAAGTCTTGCACTTACTCCAATTACTGTGGATTGTAAAAGTACCGCACCTGGCGTCGCACGAACGGTTGCACAGCAACGGTGCTGAAACTTTGCAACAAACACCGACTGTCTGCACGTTGTCAGTCCACCACCACAAACAGCCCTCTCTCACGTTCCCCATTTCTTTAATTAATTCAGGCATCGCAGCCAGATACAGCTGGCGATTGCGTGAAAGATGGAGACACCAGCGGCGGGGCGGCAAGCACTTGACGGGGCAGAAGGCCGAATATGACCCACCGCGCTCGGGCAGTGCAAATCGTGGCGCGTCATTCTAAATGTCGCAGACGCTCAAGCAGGCGTCGGCGGCAGCCACAGCAAGAAGTATTCTTTGCGTGGCTCCTGCAACTCTCCAGCTCATTCGCTGGTACCCGATTGTCGCGTGGCTACTTCACGCAGACGATGCTGCTGACACTCGCGTTGCTATGTCTGAGTCCCTGTTATCGTTGGCCTTTACTGCCAGCAGCTGTTTCCCGATGCGGCGGTGGCTGTTGCTTCTGCTAGACGGGGATGAGAGGGGCTGGGGGCGGCACCGGAGGCAATTGCTGGTTGGACCACGTTGAAGCTGTCTTCAGTCGTTTGTGTGACTACGCATGTAGCTCGATCCCGTTGCTGTAAGCGCTGTCATAGCAGCGGCTCGTAACGGAAACTACCTTTGCTTTATTCAGGCTGAAGGCAAGGGGAGCAACCATGTGACATCGCGGCAGTTCCCGTAGTAATATTCGTCTGGCTATTAATGCTGGTACTAAGATGGAAGCGTGAACAGTATTCGTTGTAGAACAAACGTTTGTGTGTATAGGGGAAAGAGGCAAACTACAAATCGAAATTATAATGGTGTTGCTCGTCGTAAAGATTACGACGATCTTTGTAATAGAAATTATCTTAACCACTACGATGATGGTGCCCGAATAGATGGCACCGGACTTTTTTTGGCCACATACAAACATGTCCTGCTCGACTATCGGGCGGCGAGCATAAATGCAATACCGTTGGTTATTGCACTATCGCCCGAAAACAATGGGTGTATGCGTACTATAGTTCAAATCTATACATTACACTATGTATAGCCTGGGCAAACAAACGCTTTATATATGGAGTCTATAATGTGTTCACAGTGAAAATGCAAACCTGAAATATCGCTGAATTATCGCCATTAAATTATCCTAGTACCGAACATAATGGCAGGGCAACGCTTTACCTGCGATAGCCCTGTAATTACAACGAATAAAAGGTTTGTTATTTTAGCGATGGTTGTACTACTCTCCTTACAGGCCATGTGAGGAGGATAACGCTCCTCTAACTTGATAGTCACACTCCTAAATACTTCCACTTACCACGAGGCTGTACCTGTTTCTTTCGTTCATATATATCTGTGCGTTTAGTTTTGCGGCTGTCTACCAGGGCATTTTCAATTGTCAAAGCTCTTCCAAGGGGCAAACCTTAGATGTTAGGTGGAACGCACGGTCCTTAGAAGAGCTGTGAGGCAAACTAGTTCGTGGCTCATTTGCAAATTAATAAAATCAAATAAAGTTCGAGAAAATGATATAAGTCGACGTAGTGATGAAAACACCGAACTCGATTTTTGCGCTAACAAGATATCGGCTTATAGTAACTCGGCTTTGAATATATTTAGTTTAATATCTGGATTTTAATGTACGCCCTACCGAATTCATACGAATTAGCTTATTATCCCGAGTATTATGTGTTTTTCATGTTTCACGTTATGTATTTAAATCCCGAGAAATAAGTGGCTGTCGTCACACACTGTAACACAGTTCCTTCTCACAAACTGAATTAATGGCCTACTGCAAATGTCGTATTTTACGTATTCCTGGAAAAAACGTACAGTCGAGATAAATCAACGGCTAAATTTACTAAATCTGAATCCCTTTAAATAATGTCAATTTTTACAGACCCGAATGTGGTATATAGTAAGTACTTTCACACTGGTAACAAAAGAAACACTGCGAGTTAATGTTAGCAAATTCCAGTCTATGCTTCGCAACGATGTTTTACAAGCTTGCAGTTGTTTATTATAATCTGTCATATTGAATAGCACACAAAAGTGGCTCTGTGGCTGGCAGTAAACGACGCCTTTCCGTCTTAACAGCCGTCCTGGTCCACACCGTTTTAGCAATTAGGAGGCAAACTTAAGTTTGAAATCATTCTGTATTTCAGTAAGTGGATGATCCCGCACAACTAAAGATTGTCCCGAATCCGCATTGAGCTCCGGGGGTGAAGACACCTTTTTTCTTTGGTAGTGGTTTGAATGATGAATGCATGTTATCCGTAAGGAAGTGAGGTAACGGCGTCATCTAGGAATTACAACTGAAAGGCCCTGTACCCAACTGACGTTTATTCCTGACAATATGGCATCAACTCCCAGCTAGAGCTACCGAGTCACATTTAACCTGTCATCGAACGTTGAATCTAAAAGGGGTGCTGCCGGAGGGGAGAGGGGATAATGGGATTTGGAATCTTCCTTTCATATGTTCACAACTATAAGTCAACAACAAAAGGGCAAAAATAGGGCTTGTTGTTATAGGCCAGCCTGTCAAAGGGTAGTATTACGCTAGCTATCGGTCTATCTAAATTCGAAAGCACTTATAGCTAAAAATATCCTTGCGACACACACACGATTACCTCGAACCCACGCGTTCTCGTATCGCCATACGTCAGCGCGCTGACTCGAATATATGATGTATGGTTATGTGTTGAAAATAATTAGAAGCGCCTGTTACGAGCCCCGCGGGGTATAATACATCTTTCTTTGTTTTAAAATATCCCCGCACATTAAAGGTCTCTAGCTTCCTTTGTCGAGCAGGCTGAACTTCTATAAACCAACCAGCAATGTCTATTTTGGCATGCTCAACATGATTACAAGCCGAGATGGTCTTCTTTTCGGCCGTAATAAGACCATGTTTTGACAAATATCTCCAACTCCTTTAGACGAAGAGGCTTTACCGCGTTTCAAAGACAACAGACTGGAGACAGTGAAAGGAGCCACTTCCGTCAAAAACCTTCCTCTGTCTTTGTGTTGCCTGAGTCTCGACTACCATTTCTAGGATTCATGTGGCATCACAGAGCATTTGTGGCCGCAGACAGCCTGTTAGTTAACAACCGATCCCGCTCTAACCATTACTAGAACAGACGAAGCCGGGGCCCTGAGGAATAGGTATTGCTCCACATTAAGTCACACTGAGATAGCCCTCCAGGTCACACGTCCTCATGGACTTTTTTCGCTCTCCACAGCCTTTCGCTCCAGACGCAACGGGTGTCAACAAATGTATTCCTACACAAATTGCAGAAACAGTTTATATTCAAGTTGGTGATATTGATTCGATATTGTGACACTTGAGTGATTGTATCTATTTATGTGTAGATGTCCGTCAGTGAACTCAGGGAGGTGCGCTGCTGCCGCTATTGCTGGCGTCATGGTACAGGGCAAAATTATGCTGTATCATAGAAATAGAAACCGAAGCTAGGCATCGACCGTGTCCGATAAGCAGGCATATGATGACGATTCTCCAGCTAGCCATTAGCCACTGGATCCTGATCATCGCTATTTGCCAAAAATGACTCTGTACCGTGAAAAGCCATTGCACTCACTTTCGTAGCGAAGCCAACAGCCATCACCACCTGCACTACTGCTCGTTCAACAGCTGCAAACTATCTCTCATGAGCCACATCCGCGTTAGCAATGCGACAACTCCGTATCAGTGCTAGGTAGCGGAGAAGCGGGCAAATATGCATGTAGCCACAGATTGTAGTTTCAACATTTTGGCCACGCCACCCATCTTCGGTCTGTTCGAGCTAGCTGACGTTGTTGTGGCCGCCATTTTTACAGCAGGTGTCATCTAGCAGTCTTTTCCCGGTAAAAATGTATCTTCTCGTTCGCTAGTCACTGGTCACCCGACTGTAAGAAGCGTTCTTATCAATTCCGCCGCATTCCGTTAACGGCCCGATGCACGACGCGCATTTGTATGAGCTTTTACTACTCATTCGGTTCTACTTGGCTACAGTTACATATGTTATAATCATATTGTAATGGTTGCCCGTCGTCCGCGAGCTTCTCCACTGATTGCGGTCGCAGCAAAAGCGGTGGCAGTCACGTTCCCGCTATGATATTTATGATGGAAATCATTTTGGCGTGCGCGTATAAGATGACGCGCAGCTAAATAACGACGCGGTGAAATGGGATGGTCGCATCGTAGGCTGGTCTCCTTCCAGAACTTCGTGGTGCCAGCCACGGCGTTTAGGGTAACGTTGTCTTGCGCTTGAACTTTACCTATTGGCAAATTACGATTACGTGTGTCAGTGAAATAGCAGTTAATCATCGACTGTCGAATGCCAACATATGGAACTGTTGTGATTTAGGTAATTAAGCAGAACACGCATGGGGGCGATAATTTTGAAATCTTGTGAATAGTGACACTCGAACGATTTAGACCGATAAGCTCAAATCGTATATCTATATATGCGTGACTGCTCTTCAAGGTCCATCTTGCTAAGAAGTCCAGACTGCAACCTAATACATTGTAGCGGCTACATCTAGGCACTAGTAGGCCTTCGTAGTTTCACTGGCTCCATCCGGATTTTTAACTGGTCATCGAGGGACTGAGGTACAAAGCATCTTCACGACAATAATCATAAGCCAATCTTCGTTCTGGGAATTAGCAGGGCTATTGGTTCAGCTTGTTAATAGGGCCTTTGAGCTCGATCAGGCTTCTTTACACGATATGAATCGTCATATTAAAACCACAATGCGACCGCAGACCTAATCCAGCTTCAACCTGTTTTATATTGGCTAAGGCTGCTGCTACTACCAGCGAATGTATCGTGTAATCTTGCTAAGCAAGAGGGATTCAGGTACAAAAGCCCCTGAATAAGCGTACTAGAATGAAAAAGCCGACACTTACCAAATCTGTCTAACAGCGTTCCCCTCATGAACAAAACAATTCTGTCCGGTCCCCCCATACACCGGGTATTTTCAGCTTCGAATGAGAGTCCCAATGTACTATAAAATGGCGATATTCTTTATTTGCAGTTGGTCTTATTGTATTTGTGGTGCCAATTAAACAATCCTGATTATTCCTTAGATAGTCCACGACTTCAGTCGCGTGGAAATGGACACTCACATCGAAGCTACAAGAAATGTTATACCGTTTATCTATAAGGCGGACTTTTGTATTTGTTCTTACTGTTACCACTAAATGCTCACCCAAATCACGGGTCGTGCAATTACTATGGCTGTTAAAATTGAATAGTTTTCTTTGTGTTCAAAGCCAGCTGTCGTATACTAAAACAAATACCGCACACTTGGTCCTCTGCCAATTAACTAATTAACAGAATACATGAAATAAAAAAAAAAAAACGCAGCATTTTCAGTCAGCATTCTTCGTATGATATAAGGTTAACTGGAAATCTCCTGGCAGTTCTAAGAGTGATTTTTATCAAGATTCTTTTGCCACACCTGTATATTATGCATAAACTTCAGTGCAATCTATTTTCTGTCTGTGCTAGACATTTGTAGGGCTATGCTAGTCATCGAAATTTCGCTACTTTAGCAGTATCAATACCAGAACTGAATATTCTACATTCAGTTAGTCCACTATCATTCAGCCATTGATTGTCTTTCTGATCGTTTTGAGCTGCGTTTCTCCTCTTACTACATGTCCCATTCGTTTTCCTCCCCACTAAATCAGTCCAACCACCAGTCGAATCGTATTTTTTCTGTTGCTATCCTACAATTGTTCGCCACCGGGCACCCTCCTTCCAGCATCGTCCATGGCCGTCGCCTTTGTCCATCATGATATAATGACGCTCTTGTTTGTTGCCGCCGCTGCTCTAATTGAAGTAACGGTACCGCCCCCGTTCTGCCAGGAGCGCTGGCGCTTAGCTGGCTTGTGCCAATTTTACCAGCATAGCCATTTTGTCGACTACGTCGAGTTACGAACAGCTCCTTTTCTCGTCTAGAGTCGGGGGTCTTGCAGCAGCTGGCGGAGTAAATGGGACGACGCAGTGAATGAGGTACGAGTCAGCAAGTACTAAGAGCAGTAAAAGCTGCTTGCCGGTCGATGGGCACCAGATCGAACGAGACAGCAGCAGAACTTAAAAGCGACCAATGTTTTCGGCTGTCGCTGGCTTCGTTGCTAGACAGCCCTTAAACACACTTCATTTGAAGATTTTGGATGGACGTTTCTTTGGTTTGCCGGCCATTTCTATCAAGACAAATCGAGACGATCACTGTTGTGTTTCCAGCATCGTTTCGACAGTGATGCCATAGCTGCTAGTGCTGCGAAAAAAAAAAAGGCTCGACTACAACAAACATTAACCAGCATGCGACAGCTGTACCAGGCTTCATCGCAACAAAGCAGAACCTCAGTCAGTCAGTCAGTCAGTCAGTCTGATTCATTGCGATCTTGCCCCGCTTCTCGCTATTACAGCTGATTCTCGTACTACTGAAGCTGTTGTCTTACTTTTTATCGACGGCATCGTGGCCGTGTGTTTGGCGACGATAGTGCCTGCGGCTAATCGCAGTGGCAGTCGCAATACACCGGCAGACTTTTAAGAAGCTAAATCGTGTCCTTGGACGAGCGCTACTTCAGCAAAAGCTAGTTATTAGTTGCCGTTACGTTACTTCGTGGCCGAGCTAGTAGCGCTGCTGTTGGCCCTACAGTATTGAAGCTTGTCTCACTTCTGTGTTTCTGCTTGTCCTTTCCTCTCTTCTTTGACGTCAGCATGAACTTCGTCGCGATGTCCCTCCGTCTTCGGCAGCTTCAGCGGTCGGTATTGCTGGTTACAATCAAATTGCCAGTAGAACAGACACATGAGCAGATACGTTAGTCTGCTGTGTCACTAGATAGGAGCAATCCTTTTCTATTGCCTTCACGTTATGTGCTATAGTTTCATCCTCATGTTCTCTTATGCACCGGCGTCACTGCTGGACACAGAGCTGTACAGCAGCTACTACGAGAGACAATCAGAGAAAAGCCATCGCGGACGTCTTTTCGACAGTCCGACACTGTTGTTTGGTTCGTCGCCACTATCGTCCGCCACTATCGGAACGCTAGGTGCTCTCAAAATGACCCATAAGCAAATCGAAGAAAGCAGATGGTCACACGTTGACTCTTCAAGAATCGACTGGGGACTACGGTAAAATGAGAGACTGGGGATTACAGCGGGTCAAGAACTATCGGAAAAACCGATGGGAAGTTTTGTTTTGGTCTTAGTAGTCCGGGATATCTTGGGAGTATAGAAGCATCTAACTAGAAGCTGCGTGACCAGACGTCGTTCTTCATATGTAGCATATAGATAAACATATTACGGATACTACTGTTAGAACAAAAGCTCCGTTGCAGTAGCTGGTACTGAATGTTTTGATTTGATATAGATTCTTGCTTCGTTCATATTGTATTGTAAAATATGCAACTCTTCCATTACTACGATCCTAGATGGCTAACGAATAAAGCTTTCTTATGCCAAAAAAGAACAATATCTTCAACTGACTTCTAAAAAAATCTCGTATCATATCACGTCCATCACTTACGTGTATTGCACGTAAGGCTGACCTGCCAAAAATGCCGGCCACTGTGAGGCACACCGCAGGAACCATAGGACCACAAACTTTTGTATAAGCGTAATTTGTCACCCTTATTCGATACCAGTTCCTTTATCTCTTTTTCATTGTGAAGCTTTCCTTTTGAGTCATTGACACCTGGCTGAAAAAAGGGGCTGCGGCAATGTAGCTCAAAGTTCGTGTGCTCATTCGATCGCTTGCTTAGTCGTTCGTTCTCTGGCTTTCAGAGTTAGACAAAACTTGTGGTCGTCTGCCAACGTCAACTGCCGCTGCCCAATGCCTTTTCCCCTACAGGTAATACCTGATCGGTAGACCTTACGCACACCAACGGAGGAAAGCACCCCGCTATCGGGGGCTTGTTTTGTCCCATTTTCCTCGATACATAACCATAGGATTATAGATTGACGAGAAGCCAGATTAGACCACCACGCTATCCAATAGTACGTTCGTGCACAATATCACCAGGACTACATACAGGGAAAATCGTGAGCTGGCCAGCGCCCCCATTTAAGTACAATTGACTTCAAAATCTTACTCGGCAATGGCAGGAAATTGTAACGACGGCAACGGCTTTATGTAGCGGTATGTGACAGGTAAGATGGAAGGTCACTGGCCATAACAATGGCCCCGGTAGTCGCGACTGGTCACGCAACTTACCGACTCTGCAAGCCAGTGTGCTATGACCTAGCATTGTGATTGCGGGTGTGCTGACGTACATTACAGCCTTAGTTGTCGCAAGACACACAAGGATGCTATGAACATGAATAAATAGTTGAACTACACTCAGATTGGCACGGGCTGATAAATCGAGACCGTTTTAAGTTTCCTATCGATTATTTCGCTGTTGGCGCATTTGGTAGTCGACTCAGCTGCAACCGTTGCTATTCCCCCCCTATTCAGTGTAGAGGTTGTCCTTGAATCCATGCCTTACTGGCAAACACATGGTTATGGGCTATATTAAAATAATTATATCCCTCTCATCTTCTTCCCTTTAAAATGCCCTGCGGTTTAGCTCGCCTTTGCTTCATTCGGTGAGAAATTGGCCATTGCTTCACAGAAGGGCGGTGTACAAATGGGGATCGCTATCGCTCGAACGGTCATGGTATGGATGTCGACTTCGTCGGCGACAAACGCAGCAAATCAAGCAACAGGCGCAGCAATTGATGGAAACGCCGCAAACGCCCTTCTGGGCAGGGATGGCAAGACGCGGCCAGTCGTTTTGCACTTACCACCGCTGCGTGTACGTATATAGAGGCAAGCCATCTGCTGTGACATTGCCAGTCTAGACTAAGTGGGTAAGCGCTTTGTCCTCGTAAGCCGTGCCTAGACGACGAGGTTGCCACCAACAGCCCAGTGAGCCGCTCCTGGGATATCGGCGACAGCAACAACTGCTAGTCGAAGTCGAACAACAGAAATGGCTGCTACTATAGCTACGGTGCCAACGCCAGCACTGGTCAAACGGCACATCGGCCAATCGCAGGAAGACATTCGGCTGCAAACGAATCGTCGCAGAGAATCTGACGTCAAGGCAGCCGCGACCGCCGAAGGTTTACTCGCTTGCGAACGCCAGCGTTTCGTTGGCTACCCCCCCCCCCCCCCGAACAACAGTTTGTTGTTGTTTGTTGTAACAACTCTTTCATTTGAAAAGGCCGCCGCCCGCACAAGGGTAGCTGGATCGTCGACATGGCGGTTGTTGTCGGGGTCTCAAGAAACGCGAGACAAACAGCAGATCAGTCTCTCTAGCTAACATCAGTTGGTTGTCAAGGCAAGCTTAAGGCATGCCAGTGATCCGGCTGCTTTCGATGTAGCAACGTCCAACATCATCGTTTACATCTGTCGTACGTTGATTTGACTGACCCGCCACCAAAAACAGAATGAGCAAGACGACTGAGAAGGATGGCCAGGCCGAACCACGCCAATGTACGCTTCAGATGCACGACATTACCTGCGGCGCTACGTGCGCCTGGGTGTATACCGGCAGGGGCAAAGAGAAAACACAAGGCAAGATGGTGTGCTTTGGATTTCTATATAGAACAATATTAACGGGTGGCCGCGTTCAGTATAGGTGAATACTGTAGCCGATGTGGCCTGTGAAACTCGCTAATTCAAAGGGAAAAGCTAAATAAACGAGAGGCATGGTAGTCACTTCGTGTGTCGGCGTTATTTAGTGCTTTGCACAGATCGATGGCGCATGATGCGAGAGTTTTCGGGGGCGAAAAAGGGCAACGTTAATCTTTGAAAATATTAGGATAAAAGCTTGGTCGTCCTCCATCCTGTATAATGGAATATATATTCCTTTTGGTTCTTATTCGTCATTGTTACTATTGTTCCTGCAAAATCATGCCTAGGCCATTGCCGTTGGTGAGGTGTCAATAAATTACGCTAATTAAACTATGTGATACGTTATTAATTCAAAAGTTCGACCGTTAATTAAATAGTACTGCGACACGATCGGCTTGAAACACTCAGCTGTTTGATATTAACAAACAATAGGTAGATCCTAATGGCAGAAGTTAACGTCGCTTATTGGCTGAAAATGGTCTCAGACACATCTACGATTCGAAATGATGATTCATATTTAGGTCGTTCGGATGTGAGATTCGCCCGTTTGCACAGAGGGCAAAAAAGTAAACGCTATTGAACTGAATGTTAAACATATATAATTTTATTTACTATTTAAAAAATCAATGGCCTTATTCGAACCGAACGCAGATCTTGTTTCAGCCAAATAAAAAAGGAAGTACTGTTTTTTTTATTTTGTGTTAGTATACATATGTCCTAATACTTGTAATAGTACGATTAGGAGCTTAACGGCGTTAAATCGTTCATTAAATTTCAGCATTCAGCCTATGCGGAGATGTCCTGAGCTCGCTTTGGTGAAAATGAATAAATTTATTTAAGTCGTCTATTGCCCATTGCAGACTTTATAATATTGTACAGCATTATAACAAGTATAATTATAATCTATTATCTCGGACATGAGAAACCGAAAGCAGTTCTAGTATCAAATATATAACACCGTTTGCAATGTGTTAGTAAAAATGTACGCTACTATTTTTTCGATACGTGATTGCCAATCACAACAGTAAAAACGATAACGGCCATCATCGTCGCTAGTAATTGTCAACGTGTTAACTCTGGTTGCTGCTAATCACCGTCGTGTATTTATAGATTTGTGCAGAGCTGGAAAATTCAACCGTGTGGACATGTTGAACTTCGCTTCATCGAGCGTTGATTACCAGTCGGTCAGTTCTTGTCTATCCACTAGTTGTCCGTTGGCATAGCATAGACTACAGAGGTTTTGCCTTTGCCCCTATCCTCAAATGTAGGCGACAACAAACGCAATAAAACAGGTCGACGCACACATATATATGGTGAACATCGGCGGCAATCACAGAAATGGCGTCTATTCCTACCAAACAGAACAACGCTTGAGCAGCTAGATAGCTAAAATAGCTAATACGATGTGAGAGCTGAAAGCGGTAGGGGTGTTGCGGCTCTGCCCGCTGCACTAGCAGCAAATCGTAGGTACCACAGCAGGGGGATGCTGCTGCTGCTGGGGTTTCTGGTGACTATCGACAATGTCAGTGACGGTGTTGTGGCGGCGACGCTGCTGACAAAAACGACATGGCCACAACACCAATATAAGGTCCTATGTATTTCTTCATATATTCACCGTGATTCCGTGGTGCCTGTTTCGCTGTGGGCACCTTGTAGATGCCGCTTTCTTGTTTGGCTACTTGAAGTTGGCAAGCGCGATCTAGCAGCAGCAATAACATCGTGATTCTCAGCATCAGAGCCATTGCCACCAGGCGGTAATCGAAGCCGCAACGATCGTATAGCTAAGAATTTAAGGCAAGCAGGCAGTAAATGGCCGCTTTTGTATAAAGCGTGAAAACTCAGTCAAGGTCCAATCTTCTGTTCGGAATACTGACAGCGTTAAAGGCCAAAACAACAGAAGTGACCGTAATGGAGACAACAAACGGAGTATATACCACCTGCGCTAGTCGTCACGGGTTGTGCTACTAAACAAGACTGACGCTTCGGGGGCTCTGCTGTGCATTTTTACTGCTCGTCTGTCTTTGTGTGTATGGATGTGGGGGGAGGGGGAGAGGGAGAGGGAGGGGGGTATTCGTAGAAAAAGTTAGCGACGTGCAAACACCTCCGCTTCTGCAAGAGCGACTCGATTCGATAAGGTGGTCACACCGCTGACAAGTTGAAACACCGGGCGAAATGTGTCCTGGCGGTATAAAACGATAAAGAATTTTTCGGTATACCTAAAAGCCTAACTCCGACCTTGCTTTGCTACTGATACCGATGTGAAGAGTTGTTCGAGAGAGAATTGGGTACGCTCTGGTGTCACAGCACACGAGATAACGTGCTCGTACGGCGTGCGCCTGAATAATGCTTTGTGGGGCTAGGCGTAAGCAACCTGTTCTGCTAAACAAAACCGACTATTGTTGTAGTTTACTGTTAGCTGCTAAGACAGGAATGTACATCGAAGCGTGCCGGCACCCGTATCAATTGCGCAATAGGTAACAGCCAATGCATTACAATTATAACCACAGCGGCGACGGCGTTACTCAGTAAAAACTAACTTGGTACCCGCGTATAGTACTAAGCGTCTTGTAAAGTGGCGTATATCGAAGGGCAATCGAGCAGGCGAAACAGCGAACGCGTACGGAGGGTTACATCGTGCACCTGAGCAAGATACAGAAAGTTGACGCCCGCCAAATGCGCCAGCGATCGAGCCAATTTACTGTTTTGTCAATATCCAGATATTGATTTTGAAAACATTTTAGTAGTAGTCATTGGTTTACGATTGTTTTATTGTATTTTTGGCTGAAACTTGTCTAGCCTTTCGGCACGGGTTTTATTCGTACGACCTATGCTTTTTTTAAGATGCCGTTTTTCCTTCTTAAACTACCTATTGCTGCCTCTGATATACTAATTAGCTTATGTATAACCGCTATATTCTCTTGTACATCACCCTATCTCAGCATGTACATACAACGAGCACGATCTGTGCTATTAACAACTTTTTCAGATCTATCGGATCGAAGCGGTAGAATAGAATTAAACTGCGTATGCTTTCGTTCGTTTCTACCCCGTTGAAGCTTTTCTAGATCGTATTCGACGCACTTTATCGTACATCCCATCGGAAGATGTACTTTTCACATTTAAAAAGAATGGTTTCATCTAATTAAACGATTAAATAAAGTATGTGTTTAGTGTAGAATCTATTTTCATACGCTCTGATCTAGATATGTTATAATTACGATTCAATGTCTGAGTCACTGTACAATAGGAAACAGCGTGATCCATATAAAGAATGTTTTCCTATGTATAAAAAATGTTTTCTATGTTCTCCATTGATCACTTTAACCCAGTGATAATTTTCGCAAAAAATAAACCCTTTTTGGAATCTAAATAGCATCAGCGAGTAAAGTAGCCGAACAAAAATAACAGGTCCCAAATAAGACTCGCTTCGATCGGCCTCACCATCATTTCATTCATACAACTTTATTTATTATTATCATTTATTGCTACGCTCTATTTAGACGGTAAATTGTTTTATCCTTAAGTGTCCAACACTATTTCTACAACTATATCTAGTTTTTTTACTAGCATTTGATCGGGTATGCTTTTGTTCGCGTTTCCGAATCGATACGATGCTTGGCCTATGTAACAGCTACCCGTTCGATTAACACGGTTTTGCCCTTGAGCTTGTCTCGCCTCCAAGTCCTTTTTGCCGTCGGATGGAGTGTGTGCGTCTGTGGGGTGTACGTACCAGCAGGCGTTGAGACGATTTGTGATCTGTTTTGGTAGAATAGATCGAGCACTGCGCCATGACGTCGGCAAACTGATGTTCGCTTTTTTACGTAATAAACAACGCAGTTAGTTTTTTAGCGTGCCGTCAGCCCGTGTGAGCTCAACGTGGATGAAGAGAGGTCAAAGAGGAGAGCTAACGTACTCTTATTCATATCAGCGATACTGACCGACTAGCGTTCACGTGCCCAGCAATGCTCGATTACCCACAGCACGTACGTAGCGTAGTTTGTGCGCCCAAAATTGTGTGACTTACCTGTAACTAATCGGGAAATCTTTTATTGTTCTAAGCTTCCTACGCAAGCAAAGGGCAAACACTATAGTTGGGTTGGATCCCAATTTCCAAGCTAGAGATAGCGGTGTTCGAAATATTAATGTGCTTACCTATTAGACACCTATGGCCTCCTGGAGACGTAGCCTGCGTCCGAAACCCTAAGTTAACAAACAGTTCGTTTTCGCGCCTGTCTAGTCAGTCATCTGAAGCAATCGTTAACCAAGGCCGTACCGAACGTAAAAAATAAAAACATAAGAAAAAGAAGCTCTTGCTTGCAAGATTCATTCATGGCTTTAATTATCTGCATGTGTATTCTGTTTCTTTTTTAGAAAGCCCATTTAAAGTGAGAATAAATATAGCACGTAGTAGCTAGCCATCAGCGTAACAAGCTTTTCCTGTTAGATATTCTTGAAGTATTTCTCGTTCCACAAAATTTTTCCCTTCAAAAAAGAGTGGTGCGTTCTAGCAAATTAGTTGGTTAGATCAAAAGAGCCCTGGTTCGATGTATTAAGCCCGGCTGTTTTGCGTCAATATGACCTGCCAGCATTTGTACTAACGCGGATCTACCGCCATTTTACATTGTTCCTAGGCGAATTCTAGCCAGTTACATATTATATAAATATATCACACTAACATTTAAATGGAATATGATCGTTAAAGAATTGTTGTGGATCCCGTCCAGTTCAGTTAAATCGATTTTTTCCGTCTAAAACAATCCTCTTATTCTCTATCGGACGAAACAATCTTTCCGTGTCACTTCTCATCCCACATAATTCTCTCACTACTTGACAGGAACTATGCAGCATTAGTGTTTTGCAATAGAAGTCGAACAAATATAGAAGTCGTTTACAAAACGCGGACGACTTTTATCTTTTATTTATATAGTGCCTTGAAAAAAATCAGCTGGCCCTTGGGACAATTCAATAGTTTGTTGTCCCCCCTCCCCCGTCGGCTAGGGCAATCATGGGGCAGTTGCCCCATCGGTCCCATGTGGCGTATCATTCTTAATCATATAACTGGCATTACTCCTGTCGTACCGTTGTGGTATTAGCCGATCTAATGCTATTGAATGTATACCGTTGTCAAGCTAGACATATACGAGGCGCCCAAAAAACAGTCACAATCGCCCTATCTGTGCATTCGTCAGAATTGGCTATCATTTCTTTGTCGACTTCAGCGCGGGCCACATTTATGGCAGGGTAGCGCAGAATTTGCGCCTCAAACCATGACTGATTTGACGGACCACCCGCGCCTTACCGGCCCACCGTACCTCACCGCTACTTCGGTACTGCCGCAGTGACGACAAGTATCGTGCAGTTTTTCACCATCCAAGTATGGCTACACACAGGGGTGACGGAAAAGGATCGGGTTTGCGTTCTTCGAACAGCTTGAATCGGGTAGAACTCACCCCGACTTTACTGTACGTTACTGCCACTTCAAAAGCAACTTCACGCCCCCAGACAATTGCGCCGACTCAATTCTTCCTCATTTTATTTGACTCGTTCGATTTCTCTTTCTTTGCTGTTGTCCCAGTCCAACTTACACGTTCTGTATCGTGTTGCCCCTCTATGGCATTTCCATGACTGACAATAACCGTCGGCTCTAGCAATAGCAGACGACCCTCATAAGCGCACGCCATTTTTTGTTGCTTTGTTTCACTATAAACAGCATTAATTTTATTAGTTGTTTTTGTTGGCCTACTACTAGCATAGGTTGATTAGCCGTCAGTTACGCATACGTACGACCCACTGACGCAGCTGTCATTGCCACTGGAAATACAATAGCCACTAATCGTGCTTGAGTCGAGCCGGCCGGCTGATCCGAATAAACTGGTGTTGCAACAGTTATTTACTATTGCTATCAATAGCAGATCACCAAACTAAATGCTACAAGAATAAGTAGTGTGAATAGAGCGGGACTGGATAACACATTTCCAGTAAATTAGGTATTATACGACTAGCCTGTCGCTCGCTCACTATCCAGAATGGAGGGGCAGTCTGAAGGACGTACGATCGATCGCTCAAACAAGCACGTCGCTCGCAATAATCCATGCCAAACACTAGCATCAACGTCTCTGTACGTATCGTCCAGCCAATGTGAAATTGAATTTAGTATGAACGGCCAGTAGCTCTTACGTAGTAACGCGTTCGTTGTTAAAGGTTAACAGCGCCGTTGCCCCATACCTTAGACTACTGGGAGACAAAGGCGGGGAAACAGAGAGACCTTCAGTGAGGTACGAGGAAATCAATCCATTGTCTCCGTAGTTCGTATACGCGATCCTGTAACAAAATCACTGATGCTGCCTATGCTCGTTAGCCCTTTTCAGTTTGTTTGCGTTTGTCTGAACTGTCTCTTTCTCTGCCCGTCTACCGTTAGCGAGCGTTGGCGACGTTGGCTGGCATGGATAATTACGGTGCGCAAAGCCGCAAGCGCCGCGCTAAATAGCGAAGCGTTTGACGCGCTTGAAAACTTAAAAAGTTGAAAACACAGGGAAGTTAGGTATCTTACGCGGACAAATTTCATGTCCGTCCCATTTATCTGTTTGTGTGTTTGTAAGTCCACGTGTCCCTGTGCAAAGGGGAGCATGCGACTGCGACCGGTGAAAGGACTACGCAGGGTTCTCGTTCACTCGGGGTTTGAGAAAGCGCCGATTCTAACGGGATCGAGAAGTAGAGAGCAGTGTATAACTTCAGTGACTCGCAAAAAAGAAAGAACCGAATAGTGTCTCACCTGCTGTCGAATTAATCAATTTACAATTCATCTGTTTGGTAGGCGCAGTCGATTCGTGCCTAGTTTATATTAGGTCACGACAGGACAACATGGAACTGGTACTTAATTTTGTTTTACTGTAAGCTGATGGCTAGCTCGAGCGTACAAATAATACGAAGGGTGAGCCTGAAAAATCTAGGGCTTTTATAGGTATACAAATGAATTGTTGATTCGGCGTTCGCTAGACGTTCTCTTGAGTGAAAACACTGTTCGTGGACTGTAAATGATGATTTGGTAAAGGAAGGGTTGGCGCCCCTTGACAAGCACATATTTGACGCGGTGTTCTGTCATACGCTTAGCACTATAAAAAAAAGGCAGGCAGATAACTAATCGCTTATGTTCTATATGTGACTTTTGTTCTTACTGCGGTTATCATTTTTACGTAACTGCGCGGCAAAGTGTAAGCGTACGTAATGAAATTTCCAGTAGGGCAAGGCGAAAAGCGCTACTTGATTGTAAAACTTTCGTTTTTATAAACACAACTATACACAATTCTTGTGTAGAGTATGAACAATATTACAGTTCATAGAAAAAAAAAACATACATTTAATGAATTAACTTAAGATATTCTCTGAAACAATAATAGCCTTATTTAAGAGTTTTCTTACAATATTAAGCAAGCTCAAGTAGAAGCAAAGCTTGCCATCTACTAAAGCAAGCTCCACGCCCGGTTATTCAGTAAAATTTCTTTTAGTTAGAGAAGCAGACACATATACTATACAATTGAACGTTCCGAGCTTTTGTTTGTGGGCTGTGCGTTCGGCGAAAAAAAAAAAAATTAACGAAACAGCAGTCGCAAATAACAGTGACTCCTATATACAATAGAATTCTACATACGTAAAGACTCTCATATGTGCATGGCTGTGTGATCCGACTTTCTGGCGTCTGCTATGGGGATCGCAACGCTATGCTGACTTTGTTTGCTGATACTTGAGTCGAGAGTAATGCAAATAATTGACAGCTAATGCTGTTCTCAAATTAAATACAATAGAAACTTTCTTTGAGGGCCGCCCCCCGGGAAGCGGAACAGGCTAGAAGAAAATAGTAGTTATTATTATTATTATTAATATCATTATAGTTGAGACGGAAACGAAACCGTAGAAATACACGTGGCGGATATCCTAACAAAGCGTTAACATCTATCTAATGCGGATATAGAATAGCAACACCTATCTAATCATGTCTATCTAATAAGAATCTGAAAGGTGGTTATGCTCTGTCGTGTCCGAAATGGCGGCTAAACCTGATAGTTAAAACAATCAGATGTCCATGATCAGCTGTTCAAGTGCCACAAAAATGTATAGGTTCGCGCTAATTTTTGGAAATGGTTTGTGGTTTGAAGAGAAATTAATTTCGGTCAACAATGAGATATTGCTTTGTGATCACTAGAGTAACAATCGTATGCATCGTTTGCTCACTACAAGTCCATGTTGAAGAATTTGATGGTGCTTCTAGAGTTTGCCAAGCAGGCTTTCTAACGGCAGACTATACGACAACTAAATGACCAATATATATGTATGTATTGGTCATCGTACGATTCTGCACGCAGCGAGGAGAACTGGGTGACCGTGAAAGCGCACGTAACTCGACAGCATTTAAGGTAGATGATATTTTTGTCACAGATTGATGATCACAGATGGATTAAATCAGGTCAAAGTTAGAAAGCCAACATTAAAATAAAATACATTTATGTTTAAGCAATCCAAATGTGAAATAAAGCTATACAGAATTGAATACCAATAAATGTCCAGAAGGCCTCCATCAGGCAACCGAATAAATTTACCTAATTGAATATTGCAGAGGGACTGTGCCTGACTATGACCACGCTTTCAAGATTAAGGTAAAAACTACCTTTCCCGAAACTGGCACTTATATCAAGGATTTCCCCGATCTCGATCGGGAGCTAAATCTGATGTGCTTAAGTTACAAGTTGTGCAGAACATTTAAGGCTATAAAGATATATCGATTGCGCGTAGAACCGGCAAAAATTCATTTGACTGGATACAGACACCAACTTCGACTCGTCATTCGAATTTCGCGCGCATTTCGTGCATGCATCGTAAACTGGATGTACGATAGTGTCGTCGTGACAGCTACCGCAATCTAACACCGTAAAAATATATTATTAAATGTTCGGCTACAGATTTTCGGTTTCATTAACCCGTTAGCGCATCTACATTAGCTCTAATTAATTGTGCGCCATTTCATTAAACGGGACACTGAACTGTTACAACAGGCAAAATGTAAGCAGGCTCTTAGTAACTTGATCGAGGCGTATCAGAGATACGTATAGACATGGGCAGTTTCTTGTTAATAAGTTATGTATCATTATTTGAATCAATACATTTGAAGCAGCAAATATGGATATTGTAAATAGCTGGTTTCGTCCTGCGGATGTCAGCTAATCTGCGCTCCCATGATTTATACAACATTTCACCCCATTTTTTCGATGGAAAAGTTCTATATTGTAGTGTCGGTGGACTATTTCCTTACACTCACATAACTATCTATGTAGTTCGTATAGCTATCTATACATTGGTAATATTACTTGACCATATTTGGTTCAAGCTACGTAATACGTGGATCTCCTAGTGTATGTCAACCTAATCAAGGAGTTCAATTGTCTCTGCAACAGGCAAGCCATCCTCAAGCGCTTTTAATGTCCGCCATTTTCGCTACCACAGATGCCACTCTCATCATACTTGTCATACGGTATCGTTTACGGTAATGCGTAGTTTCGTCGCACCTTGTCCACTCTGCCAGCAGTGTTGCTTTCCTCCT
This sequence comes from Varroa jacobsoni, assembly GCF_002532875.2. Lineage (NCBI taxonomy): Eukaryota > Metazoa > Arthropoda > Arachnida > Mesostigmata > Varroidae > Varroa > Varroa jacobsoni. The sequence goes on along the minus strand of NW_019213526.1, from coordinate 113,544 downwards.
CTTAGGCGGCACCTTTACATAGAATTTTATCATGATTTAAGAGTGAAGAGAGCAGTCCCCATCTTCTCAAACTATCCTTCTGCTCACGAGTCAATAACCAGCCGCTCACCGTCGCGGTATCAAAACCAAGCAGTGTAGCAGTTATTTCGCACGACCACAATCGCGGTGCTGCTCGTCAGTGTCAGATGCTAGGCACGCACCGGAGCGCCGCGGAGTACGGGAGCACGAACGCTTTATTCCGGTCAGCGCTGCTTCTCCAGATGAAATTCTCCTTAATCTTGTCGTTGCGTCCTTCGGACTTGTTTACCGCGCAAGTTACAGTTTTAGTTTTTTGTTTTTTTTTTGGTATTTTGATGCTGATGGTGAGTGAGAGAATGCCACCAGTAACCACAACACTGAACACACAGTTTCATTCGCCCGGTGGCCGGTTGATTTTTGACAGCGCGGGGGCCCTGGTCATTGCCCTTGCTTGGCTATCGCTCCGTTGGCGTTCCGCTAGGGTCCAGCCGGGTCTACTTGTTACTGTTTTGGTTATTCTTTGTTATTTCTTTTGCGTACGCAGCCGAAAATTGAGGCTATCGGTAACGACAGAGAAAAAGTGCGCCAAATCGAATGTAAGCTAGAGCGAAAATGGACCGTCGACATAATCATTGCCATGTTAATAATGGACACGGCAAAGCACAATATGCCCCACTGATACTATTGTCACTAAACTTATTCAAGGAATGAAGGCGGCTATTATGAAAGACATCTAGCCAAAGGTAGCACTGTGAGGCTACATACACGAGTTTACATAGCACATCAAAATGGATCTTGTCATGGCTGTTTAGGCTACCATAGGCAGACATATTCTAATGCCCTAAATACCATCTGCTGTTATTTCTCGATGACATGCATATTTATATGTAGCGACAGGCTGTGCTGCAATAGGGATATATGACATGAATCTCATTAGGCCTATGCAGACGCGTTATTAGATGATGCGTCGATTGGATATGGTGGCGCTCAGTAATCTCGGATAATCTTCTTGAATATATTACGTAAATTCACGGACGATGTCGGTATATGGAAATAAACAGAATCAGATCGTCCCGTCGATACGTGGCATACAGCCGGTTAACGTAGCGCCGACTAGCGGCGTCAGGACAACAGATTGGTTCAGCCCTCCTTAAAAAAGATAATAGCAAGTTTACGCTGTATACATATAATTGCAATTCAAGTAGTCGAGGATCACGTGTAATTAAAATATCGTACTACGGTTAAGTGTGCTTGTCGCTACATTCAGTTTTTTGACTACCGTGAGCTCGAAACGGACAAACATTAATACGAAGTGAGTTTAATGCCATTGGTAATATATTATCGGCCGTATACCCTTCTTCCACATTTGTCCTAGTTTTATAAGACGATATAACAACTTATTATCCTACTATATAATTTGAAATAATTTATTTTTAATCATCTGCTTCAAAGTGCTCGACCAATAACTACCCGTATGCCGGATTTACGCTGCAAGCCGGTGTTTAAAATGCAGCTAGTCTTGTTTTGATATAACGCATTCGTTTGGGACGAATTTTGTCCTATTTCATTTCGTACGTGTTAACTTATAGTGTCACCGCTTTGTCATTGATGTTGGTTTGTCAAAATGCAATTACTTCCAGGACCTTTGCTAGACATAAAGTCTTTGACTATGGCTGCCCTCGATTTCGCTGGGATATGGCCACGACGATTGAGCCGCGTAGAACAGTTATCGCTGTTCGCTACCATCTGCCTTCTGAAGAAAGCTTTCTGTTTTGAGAAGAATTCGTTCATCGTCGCAGATTAATCCCATAGCAAAGTCTCATTGGAATTATGCCTTCCCCAAGTCCTAGCCACCATTTGCATCCTAGCGTGTATTTCGACCATACTGGAAAAAACTTTCGTCATTAGATACCCGCAATCACAGAGGCAAGTACGATTTTTCTGCTATAGTTAGGACCAGCGTCTTGGACAGCTCGTTAGCCCCCCATTCGTTTCTGCCGATGCAGGGGCCACGTAACGGCACAGTTGTTCAATAAAGTAGCTAGTCCATAAACGCCCCTTTCTGAAGAAGACACTTTATTACTAATCCGGAAAATTGTTCTTAGTATGATATATACACAAATGATAATATGTTTAATATCGATGCCAAATGCAGCTGATTTTCTCCTTGCACAAGTGTTTCCTGATCAACTGAGTTAATTCGGCAATTATGAAATAAAGCGTGTTGAGGTTTTGTTTATCGAATCGTGGTCTTTTTCATCGGCAAAGGCGTATGTGGACGGCCGGAAGATGTGTTCGAAGGAACAGTTGATTATTAAAAAAACTATATTATGTATTCTCCTAAATAAACCTGAATCCCATCATTTGTTTTTATTGCATATGAGTTTTTAGCTTGATTAGAGGAAACTATATTAAACTAAATATTTTTAATTTTACGTTCGATACTTGAATCGTTAGGGCCCCCCATCAGATATTTGGTGACGCTGGCACAAAACGAAGCCATTTTACGCAAAAATTAACACCTAAAGAGGTTCTTCACTACGTTACCGTTGGCACATCTGGCTAATACACGTATGAATAACAACAGGGTAGCATTTTGTAAAATCATATTGAAATTGAAGACCCTCTGCAGTAACCACTTCTCCAAAACCGCATTGACTTTCGATCCGTGCAAAAACAAGTTCGTCCTTTACTACGCCTGGTTCTCTTTTTCGTTTACTCTGTTTAGTTAGAATTGCTCCTTCGTCCGTGACAAATGAAACAATTGACTTCAGTTCCGCTTTGTTAGCATTACATAGTTGACTTTTGAAATCGCACATGGTCACTTCCAAACAGTCGGATAACAAAGCTCCTACCCCGAGCTTCAGCTTTATCCTCAGCAAATGGTAGGCATTCTCCGTTGCGGCCACAACCGACACGGTTGCAACGAGCCTACCTTCGCCCCAATCGCTTGCCTACTGGAAAAATTACCAGTATCAGGCAGAGTATGTAGCTGCCCAACTAGAGGTCTCGTTACGCTACTTAAGAAACGTGCAGAGCTCCCTACAGATCCGTTTCATAGATCTCTTGGCTATGTTTATTATTAGTGGCATCGTGTAACATAGCTTGTGCAACAGGCCTCTTTGTCGAGACCAACTCAATTTCCGCCCCTTCGCGCACTCTCGTCCGTTGTGCAGCTTGTCCTATTTTAAATGTCCTTTTTTGTTTCCTTTTATGGAAGCCATGTATACCGTTCTTTTTTGTCCTGTTCCTCATCTGCTTCACTCACGTGTCCATTCCGTTGTATCCTCACTAGTTATATCTTCATCTTGATATCGGCAGCGATCTTAAAATGAAGACGTCGAGCGCAAGAGTACGAAAAAATGAAGCAGCTGGACTTTCTTTGAAGACAACCAGCAGTGGCGGCATAAATAGAAAGCAATCTATTCAGCTTCAGAAGTTAGGTTTTGTGCCGCTATAGACTGCAGACGTCGTCGAACCATGTGTGCTATTCAATTGACCCATCATGCTTTTATATCTGCTGCTTCCGTTCGATCTGTTCGGTTTTTGTCTGATTTTCCATAAAGTTTTTTAAGCTATAGTCGTAGTACACAGTGTATAAAAGCTCGCCAAAAAATAATATACGGTTTGAACTCGGAAGGCACTCGGGCTTCAGAATCAAGCCCTCTTCCGCTTCTCCTGCGTCGGTCCATTTTAAATGTTTGCACAGCAGACGTTTTAGAAAAATATGACAATGGAAAATGTGCCTCTCGCAATTTCGTTTAAAGAATTAATTATGCACTAGCCAGAGCCTCAATAGCGCAGAACAGAGCATGCTTAATGTCACAACAATAGCAATCACAAAAGGAAACTGATGGATAACATTGTTCCTTGCCAAGTTAGCTCGGTAGCTAAAGTTCGAATGGGCAAGTCGTGTTTTTTCATCGTTGTTAAATGAATGCGGTATTTGAAACGAAAGCAGAAGTAAATAATGCACGGCGATAATGGTGTTATTACTACAAACCTATGTGAACCATTTTGAAAAAAAAAACGTATGTAACTGACCACTGCACGGTAACCGGTACGCGATACAACTTTAAGGATGGACAGTACTGTTGGTATTTACATGATTTTTTTAATTAAAACGTCGACTCTTGGGAGGCGTTTACTTAGGTTCTTTAGAAAATTCCCGGTCTAGAACTAACCAATCGCTTAGAGTTTGCTACACATAGTAAATCCGAATTGTGTATGTACCCTCGAAATATTGCCCCTGTGTCAGGCAAAAATACCTCTATATGTTTCGAGTTTCACACGTCCGGTATCGCCGTCAGACGTCCCCCATCAGGCGGTTAGTTCCCAGAAGGAGACGAAGCGTGTCTATGCCAGGGTTCGAACCTAGACCACAACGTGTCCCAAAGCTTAACAGACACATACGTTACCCACTATGCAAACGCATGGACATGCGACAATATCGCTGGCTTTCTAGATGTTGTACTCAAGAAAACGACCCCGAGTAAATATCTAGAGAGAAGCAGATTTCAGACAGTCTACCAAGACCAATACCGAATAATATAGACATTCGTGATAACTTCGAGAGGCCCGACTAGCATATGTGAATGGAAAGCGGAAAAATTCTAGGCGAACCCTAGAAAATAAAATCCGCGTTCCTACTGTCATCAGCGTCTGTATGTCTGCAAGAATTGCCAAGTAAGTAAACTACACACAAATGCACTAGTGGGATCAGGCTCAGACGGTAATCTAGAAACATCATTTGAAAATGTAGATTCCAACTCTTTTGTACTAAAGGTCCATACATGACTCTATACGGAAGGCAAACCATGCTATATCGCATACCCGATTCACAAAACCTTGTTTCACGTGAGCACTTTTCATGAAACAAACACTACGTGGATAAATGCAATATTGTTCCATGTGTATCTGAACCAATCTGAACGCCCCATATTTGAGAGTATCGAGTAGCTGAGCGGAAAAACTGAATAGAGATATTCTGAGAGAATAAAAGCTAGTGTAAAATTTAGAATTTTACTTTTACGGTAATTGTTTCCATGATAATAGACGACAATCAATTAGTGCTTTTGTCACCCAACATGTCTTCAGCTGCAACGGTCCCGCATGTTTCGATCCCAATTTAGCTTTGATATTAAGTATCGAAGATGCCAGTGCGATACTATAGTTAGATTGAATAGTGAAAAACGAAACGTATTATGCCAGGATTCGAACCTGGATCACAACGATTTAAGATTGACTAGCTATTTTTTTGAGTGGAACAAGCTAAAGCACTATCGGCTGTCTTTCGACAAATCTCGATTGAGAGATCTCAACAAGCACACGGAAGACACGACTTCCGAACGTTTATAATCGATAGTAGCTCTAATTGAATATAGATACCCAAAACACTCCGGCCGAATGTGAGCAGTCGTGAAGGGCACTGAACGAACGACAGCACTGGCACGCAAATACGTTTCGTGTCAAATAATCGACACTGATCTTGAAAAAAAAAACTGAAATTATGCAAGCTATGTTACGAGCATGTCGGATCCGCCGGCCTGAAGCTGAAGGCGAATGTCGGACAAAATTGAATACTGACTATGCTGGTTCAGTTAACGACCATTACGCACTAGTAGCGATTGACAATACTACTAAATAGAGCGAAATGTCTTCAATTATCTAAATGGCAACGGACGCGATCTTCTGGAAATATTTGGTTCTAGCCTTGCAAGCTAATCCTGTTTAATAATCAGACTAATTTCTATCGAAAATCTGCACACCAGCACCCGGCAGAATCCAATATTTCAGCTAAGCAAACCCGTAGGGCGCACCGTGGAAGAGCGGTAATTTGAAAAAGATTATATTCTAACAAATCCAAAGTCTGGCTGTTGATCGATTCTATCAATTCCCAGTAGAAACGTTGCTAGGAAAAATGCTCGTTCACGAGAACGACCTAATACATAAAAGGGATAAACCAGAACCTGGCATAGGCCAAAAATAGCAGTTCGCATTTAAAACGCCCCAATTGCAAAATATCATATTGGAATTACCTTAAAGATATAAGATGGAAACACGGAATGTCTTGACTAGTTATGAAGATACTGTCATGAAGCTTCACATAAAACACACAAGACAAATACGCACGGATTTACAGTTAAAAAATGTTCGATTAATGGACACAGTTGGTTGACGAGGATCAAATCAATGTCTAAAATTCTTAGGATACCAAAAACTTCTACTCGTTCGATAGCGGCTGATGATGGATCATTCTACGATCTACGCAAAAAAGAAATAAAGAAGTGTTTCCGATCACATATCTGGAAGTAAAGCGCTCAACATAAATGCCGAAGGACATAGTGTATACTACACGAAGATATATAAATAAAATAGTCATAGAATAGGGTGAATGAAAATAAAGTTTTTTGATTCACTCATGAAATACTTAGTGAAGTTGTTTAGTACGTCGTTAGCAGGTGTTTTAGCTTCAATCGGATTCGAAACTAACTAATCTCCCGTATCCGTCTTCCAAACTTCACTGAATCGATAGCTTAACACAGTGGCCCGTCACGGGTCATTATCGGTTTTTCTCAAAATCGTCAGACAAATAAATCAATACTATTTTATGTTATATTCAAAACAGTTTCCGTTGACAAATGAGAGCCAGCCCAAATTCGGCCCTTATCTCCCATATATAGCATAAGTTTAGCTTCTGCCTCCTATATTTTCTTCGCAAGTATTCTCTACGATATAGAGAGAAATTGTTTCCATAGGATTTTTCATTTCCTCGACAGGGATTGTCACCTTCCGATTTCGATTTTTCCACCAGTATCGGCGAATCACAATGCTAATGAGAGCGCTCTGCCGTTTTCAGCCGCAGTAAAATGGCAGCCACAAACTATGCGCCGCCAACTTCCCGGCTATGTGTGTTCGATTATAATTTTTTGAAATAATATAATTGGAAAAAATAACAATTTTTTTTTCTTGTTTCTGCATAATCTTTAGCGGTGCCACACCACAGCAATAATTCGCTGTGAGCCGCTTTCCGCTAACTTTAGCAGCGCTAGAGTCATCTCCGGCGCCGGCCAGTGTTTAATCGCTGTCAGCTGCCCGAACCCCCAATGTTAGCAACGAAACGCTGCGGACTACACAGTACCAATGCAAACAACAACAACAGCAACAGCAGCAGCAGCAGCAGCAACAGCAGCAGCAGTAATAGTAATGGCGATCGTGACAGCAGCTGCGGGAGACCCTGCAGCGAGAGCATGGCTCGCGGTAGAACAAATCATATGCGGGAGAAAAATGGGGCGAAATGGAGAGTCAGTGGTAGTTGGGACCGATCGAGCGGAGCTAACAGCAGCAGCAGCAGCCGCCGCAGCAGCAGCAGCAGCACCGTTGAGAGCTATTGACGTCTGCCTCAAGGGATCGACCGACCAGCAAAGGAGCGGTTAGACCGTTGTCTGTCTCTGAGGCAGCATTGCTTTTATCGTTCTTTCGTCGTAGTCGCTTCGTCCTTTTGCTTTTTCATGTCCGACACTCGAAGACATCCCTCGGCAAAGCTGCGCGCGGGCTGTCGCATCGATTAACCCCAAAGCAAGCGCCGAATGCAAAGTAACGAATTGCAGCGATTGAGACTAAGACGGTTCTAAAGGAATACGACGAGGTCGACGTAACGGCCAGATAGTGCCGATGTGAAACACACGTCGCGTCGGATAGCAACTGTTTGAATTTATTCGGCCGCCGTCGCATTCACAGTCCAACTGCAACTGATTCAGCAACGTTTTTTTAAGATAAATAAAAATTATTTTGTATACATTTCATATTTGTGATGTTTTTATTGTTCGCTCGTTTCGTATGCTCGGCTGGCTGGCCAGCCTTCGAAACAAAACGTCTTCGCTCTTTTCTTTTTCTATATTCTACCCATTGATTTGCTGAGTTTGCTGATCGGACTGAAGTACTACGCATTTCTTGCCATCTTTTTTAGGGTTTTCTTTAACGCTTTTTATGTCACAGTACATCCGAAAGGCACCGTCCTTTTCAATGTTGCAGGGCTTTTTATCGGAACTACGCCTTAGTCTATATGAATTTTAGCTAACTAATTAACAGGAACCCAACAATTTTTGTCTCAATGGACACATGGATACGCATGAAAAACGAAGCACATTCACATATACGTTTCGCTTTTTCAGGTCCCCCTAAAATGGGAAAAACCCTGATATACTATCATGTTCAATACATCAGAAATACTTACGTGCCCTAGAATCGTTTTTTGATAGTGAACGGTAAACAAAACATACCTTTGCCGACTTCCGGTCAGTCGACAGGGTTTCGCCCTACTAACTTGAACACAACATCGTCCTGCACAGGAATGATTCGTCTTATATGTATATATCCAAGGGGGAAGGATAGAGTTTAGCCAGTATTCCTGTTTCACGCTCGTAAGTATTTGTACGTATATGTTAAATGTAGGTTGCAAGAGTTCGTAAGTAATCATGCGGCCGAAACCGCGACACTTCACGAAGTCCACATAGTCATGAGTTATCCTGCGCGCATAAAATGACAACAAGCACTCGATCAGCTGAAAAGTTGACCATATCTTAGCACAGTATTTCTATCTATTCATGATATACGACTTTCATTGTTAGCATAGTCCACTTCAGCCACTCGAATATCATAAGATCGATTTTTAGTCAATCGGCCGTCAATAGGTAATCCGTTCGTTCGACAGTGGTACCACCGCTACCGCGCTATTCACTGGCTCATTCCGCGACAAAGCCTTTCTCTTCAGCAGAATAGCTTCTTCAAAGCGCAACGGTAATTCGTCAGTGACCATTGCCTCCGAACTAACGAAATCCAGCCAACTTTGACCGAAAAGTAGCAGCCGTTAAGTCGAGGGGGTTACGTGTGGTGCTGTATGACGATTGCTGCAATTGCCGTGAAACGCCTCGGCTCCGGGTCCTTTTCTGCAACACGATCGCGGGCCACAGAACACACTACCGTGATTGGCTCCTCGCAAGCAGTGGCCACGACTGAATAGCAGCAGCGAGATGAAGAAAGATAACGGAACCATGAATCGAATGCTTGCCCAGCAACACACATACGCCGGATGCTGCAACACTCAGCTGAGATAGTAGGCCAGTTAGTCAGCTAGCAAGTTAACCAGCCAGGGGCCGTAAAGGCAATAGCACTTCGACTCACTTCGGCTACTTCAGCTGTTTCGGCCACTTCTGCTCCTTCGGTAACAACTTCGACGACGAACTGCGGCAAGACGGGCCGCGTGTATTGGGCCCCGTTGTCTTGCGCACCGTTGTCTTGCGCACCGTTAGCAACTATGTTGCTACGGCGTTGTGCAGCGTGAAAGACGTGGTGAGGGCCTACCTGAAAGCGAGGAGAACTTCGGTCTTCACTCACATATAGCCACTGTCGTGTGGCGACGGCAGTGCGGTTGCTGCTGCTGCCACTGCCGCTGATTGCGGCTTCGCCTTGACTTCATCGACACTGGGCTTTATTCTTGGGTTTTATCCGAGCAATTTATGAGCTGCTATATGACTCTTCTCTGGCGATGTTTGCTATTGGATCGAATCAGTTGGCTTTTTGCTCGTTTCGTCGCTCCGCCTGCGCTGAAGCTGTGATCAGGCCGAGTAAATTCAAAACCTCAAAGCACAGCAAGAGCGGGACCAAACCTCGCATACAGGCGGCGTCCCTATACACGCAATCTAACGGGCAGAGTCACTGCTGTGTTTAGGCAAACCGATAGAAATTTGTCGCTAATAGAGAAAAAAATAAGGTGACACGATCTGGGGCAGTAAACTTAGAGAGAAGTGAACAAAACGAGCTTCAACTGGGGATGAGGGAGTTTTCAGTCCGAGCACACACGAGCCGAGACAAAGAGGGCAATCGAGAGCTACAGAAGAGGTCGAGAAAGATCTAGGCGAGCGGGTGCTGGCCATGAATCAATGTTAACGATTACTTGCGACTGCTTAAACGAACGAGATTATTGAAGACGCGATGAGTTCAACGGGCTTAGATGCCTTGCGCGATGAGCAGCGTTACAATGAAATCAGATCGCCTCATCACTGGGTGCAGGATGGCAGTTTTTAATCAATCAATTTAATTAACCTTGCAGATTGAAAGGGCTAAATTCTCAACAACCAATTAGCTCATAGAAAATTTTAAAAATCATTTGAAAAAATAAAAAACATGTATTAAAATGAGCTAAGTTTTTTTTATTTTCTTTGATTTATTTGTTATGATTCATACAAGAGCTTCGAGAACACCACGCAAGTATCGACAACTTCTCTCAACTCCATTCGTAGTAACAATTTGTGTGCTATCGCTATATTAGCATCCAGTTTTGATTGCAGAAAATATTATGAAACAATAGGGGTTGACACTCTGTAAATAAAGTTAACATCGACAGGCAAAATCAACCTATGGCCAACTGAGCCGCAAATTTCCGCATTTGACAAGTAGCTGAGGCCTATTAAAATAGGATAACAATAACAACAACACGGTATATCCGTTTTTAAGGTTTGTTTAATATTAACTTCTATCTCAGGAAAGCTTTTTACTAAGTAATTGAAAGCGTTGTTCGTCTGTGTGGAGTGGGCCGTTAAAAACAGAAAAAAAAAAAAAAAAAAGTGTTGAAAACATTCAGAGATCGACCTGGTTGGCACCCTCCATTGGATTTAGCCCCAGACCAAAACAGCTGTAGTCTCTATTTCCAACTTAAGCAACTGAGAGGCAATTTTTAAGGTGACTGCTATTCTAAATGTAGTCTATTCCACTGTCGATTAAATAGATTGCTGAAGCACATTTGCCTAGTTATTCGAATATCTCAGTATTACTATTAGCACGTGCAGAAGTGGAAAAGGGCTTTTTAAAATAGCCTCTATCTCACCCGTGGTCTAATTGGCACTTAAATACTAAATAGGGCAATTTTTTGTCTATAGATCCAGCAATGAAATTGGTCCATAGCGTCGCGTCCGTGTCTGCACTCGTTAATGTTGGGTGGTTCAATACGAAAAATGAGGAACATTGATTCCTTATCCCACGATGGCACTATTTTCTGAACGTAGGACATTTCGCAATGCTTTCGTTTATATCTGAGATGCATCTACGCGCTTCGAACTTCGAAAAAGGGCCGTTTACTCGGATGTCGTCAACCGGGATTTACGCAGGCTATTTGCGATAAATAAAATGGAAAATAAGGAACTTCGAGTCGTTTACGAATCGAAGTTCCATTTTAGAACTTCGACAGAGGGGCAACTCGAAGTATAAGAACTGCATTCAATGAAATTCTCCACTGAAAGCACTGTGAGTCGTTGATTCAAACAGTTCCAAGAAGGAAATCCTGAATTCGAAGATGAGTCGTTACGACCATCTGCAAACGCGAATAACGAAGAGCTGAGATGAAATCCGGCCAATCTAAAAGTACAGGGATATTATAGCACTCAGGTGTGGTGCGTGTTCAAATACCGTATGTACTTAGCTTGGTCGTATTAATAAGGTACGCAAAGTGAAAAAAATAGTTACCGTATACCTTGAGCGAGTACCAAACACCGACACTACGTAAAGGCGTTTGCGTATATTTAGTTTCACCTAACAAAGTTGACTCATTCCTACTCCAAATTGTGACCAAACGATAATCGCAGATGGTGACCACTAACGGGTGAATACGACTGAGTCCGCGGAACGTCACCCTGAAACAAATGTACGACAGCAAAAGCTTCGTTCCGTGGTTTAAGGCAGGTGTTATTTACTACAGATCGTGAGTCCTCGTTTGACGATTGAGGCCTAAGTGTATTGTCAACAAAAGCATCTATTCATGAAGAAAGGTAAACTACTCTCCCAAGTTATAGTTCTTCCCCGAAATTTAGACAACTTCTTAATAAGGAAAGCTTCTATTTCGAAATTGCCTTTCGAAACTTCATCGACTATCGTACTCTAAACTTTTTCAGCAGCGTGAGTTATCATTTAAATGGCCTAATAATCCTGCATACCTCGATTAGAAAATTAAGAACTAAATTCGTGGAATCCCTTTGAAAAAACTAAGATGAAAAAAATCTCATCAGGCTTTACATTGAACGTGCTAATAATGCTGGAGTTTATTTGGCTTGTCCTATCGGGATATGAATTTTACGTGCTAGACCAGCACGTGCCCACAATTTAATAGCTAGCTGAAAAGGCCTTTGTCGTTTTATGGTTTGAAAGAGCGTCATTTGTAAGCGAACGAAGTTTTTCGGAGCACGTACAAATGTAGCACACAAACTATGTGTAGTCTCAAAGTAAAATTGGTTCGATAAAATGGCGCAAACGTCATACGTTTGCATATCACATTCAATTTCGATTTTTTTTCGAATTTTTTTAGTAATTGTTGCCATTCAATAGCATTTAGCCTTAATCTAATTATTTGACGAGTCTCCTACCTGTGTTGTATAAGTGAAGTTAGTAGTTGGTCATTATCACACCGCAGATATGCCTATTGATCAGCTAAGCACGTTTTGAGACCTTCTTCATTGGCCAGCGTTTTACACTTCGAAGCATCTGCTCCTGATCTATAATCAGCTGTTTCAGATGATCCTGTAAGCATTCCTTCCATGGATGGACCAAGGAGAATTTTTTGCCACGTTTCATTATCAGATGCAGACTGTGAAATTAATACTTAACAATGGTATGAAAAGCAATTTTTCAATATTGTGATTCTAGTTCAGTCGAACGTCAACGACCACAATTTGTTAGTTGTTCTAAGAAAAACGTCTTGCTGATCAGTTGGTGGCTTTAGTGCGCGATGAAAGCAAAGATCAGTCCAAGAATACGCTCTACTTAGATAAATGAAGACGGGGAACACTAATTTCAGATAATATATAAACACTGTATATAAAATAATATTCTTGTTTGTATATTCTATTTTAGCTGGAAGCGTTTAGAAAACTAAGGTTTTGCTGAATCGATAAAGCCCTATCAAGAATCGGTTCGTGTATACGACTTTTAATTTACTCATATCTATGCCGGTGGGTTACAGTTGTCGTAGTAACAGCCTGTAGCTCGTGGTAGAAAACATATGATCTCGTGTTGACATCACCGAGAAGTCATACAGATGTTAGTATAAGCTGTAGAAGGACGATTCGAGCACATAACGCAATCAAAACAGAACTGGACACTTTTATTAGCCATACCAACAGGCTTTTCAAGGAGGCCAACAACGCACGTTCCACAATTGAATTTATTAAATAAACACATCTTTAATAGGCATGAGCGTTCTAACTATATATCGGTCTTCATTTGGTACAATGTGGCGGAAGTAAATGGCCATAAACATGGTGCAGTGGCGACGTATTTGCCTACTAAACGTAGAGGCACTTAGTAAGCAAAAGCGGTTTGAAACAGTGTTTAATTAACGCAGTATCGAATTTGAAATGCGAAATATTCATCAGTGCAATACTAGTAAGTCGTTCAGCTATCTGGCATACAATGTTTGGTTTTCCAAAAAGTACAAAACCAAAAATAACATCATTTTCTAATCGTTGTCGTTTAATAAAAAAAAAAAAAGAAAAACAAATAAGTACTGCACTACATGTGGTGATTTTAATTTTCTGCACATATGGTCACCGTAATGGTTATGTGCGATCCCAACACTGACAGCAGTGTCCCGTCCGGGCACCATGATAGTGTTCTCGTCGCAAGACGTGCTACCGTTCATTCACCGTTAAAGACACGCTGTTCCTTGGTTGTTCCTCCTTTCTGTTTGCGATCGCCCTCGAAAACAACAAACAACACAAAGTGAATTTCAAAATGAAGGCCAAGAACATACACAAGCCCATGTCTGCGTCTTCTTTCGCTGGGGACCGGTTTATCAGTCCTTCCATCGAAGCCACCGATACCACCATCACCGTCACCACTGTAAGTACCATAAGGCTTACGCTGGAACGATAGCACCTGCCACTCGCCCCGAGAGAAGGACATCAACAGGCAAAACCAGACCAAGCAGCACAGCAGGTAGGAGCCTTGCACCAATTCTCTGGCGCATGACTTTTCCCCTCTGGTCTCTCTCTTGACGGCGTTCGAACACAGGCTTTCTCCACGGGCACTCTTTCACCTAACAGAGAGAGGACTTGCATCTTGCCAAGCAGCCACCATACACCAACCTTGTGAAAGTTTACCTAACGGTACTTTTCTGAAGTAAACTTCCGTGGGTGGGGCTTGGCGGAGCCTGAAGGGCATCTGGGCGAATCTGCTATGCCGCTGTTCGAGGAGCGCTACGCGAACATAGCTTAAAGCTACTTAGTCGTCGCGGCTTGTATGTAAATACTTAACTAGTAACTTGTCAAGTCAAATACAAGTAAAGCGTTTGTCCAAAGGCTTGTTGTTGGCTTTGGCATCCTTTGCTAGGGCTACAGCGCTTGATACTACTGTTTATGTACGCAGATGCACCTGTTGTTATAGCAGAAGGTACTGTGACGTCAACCGGCAACAAACAGAACGGCGGCAACGTCTGCGCTGCCGGATTAAAAGCAATAGTTGGTAAGACAAATGCTGGTTTTTCGGCATTAAATCTGTTACCCGGGCAGGCTTCCGCTAGATTTTACTTTATACGGAAGGTAACTCCTATAGTCGCTATTAATTATTAGTTATTAAGCATATACTATTATTAGGCAAAGTATTAAGCAGACTCTTAGCAGAAGAGCGCTTTCGTAGTGGGTTTAGTATTAAACTTATTCCATATTTCATTTTCTGTCCAGTATAGAACATATTTGTAAACGCACGTTTCGAATATGTTTAATAACAAACATTTCATTATTATAATTATTTATTATTAATTTTAAGACGGTTCCTATATTTCACAGTGCAATTTATTGTTTACCCTTTAATATTCGATTTCCAATTTCTGGATCAATACTATTGACAAGTTAACAAACCGTTTCGACGGAGTTGAACGCAATTATTTTGGCGAAAAGCGAAGAGTTCGATCTGTGCGAACTCGACAAAGATTTTCCGCAACGAACTAGGGAACATCTACAGATAAGGCTCTAGGTACCTCCACGACGTAATCCTAGTAGTGCTAATTGAGGTCCCTCTAATGAGGTACGAGGTCTCCTTGATCCTGTCAGCTAGACCTCTTTTAGCACCACCAGTTAATTGTTCTCTATAATCACCAGTATCATTTATTATTAGGTATAGCATTAGGCATTTGCTTTCATCAGGAATCTAACCGGACTTGCTAGACTTCTCTGGGGCTTTTCCACAGAATCTATGAAAGGGCATATTGCTTAGTTTCATTTCATTTTATTTCTTGTTTTACCGATTATTGATATTTGATAGTAATTTTTGCTAATGCTGCGATTCGAATCAGCATAATAGCACGTTCGTGCCTGACGAGAACCATCACAACGTACTTCATTAGCCACGCGGCCACAACACTTTTACTGAAGCTTTAAAAGACGCTTACCCATACAAACGGCGAGTTGTCCAGGCTCAAAGCTCAGGTTTACGAACACCTCTTTCATATATAAAGAACACACGCAGACATATATATATGTGTGTGTTCGTTGATCATTATTTCACTGTAAGTACGCTCGGAAAAGGTGAAGGCCTATGGCGCCGGCGAGCTGCCTTAGAAATGACATTGCGCAAACGAGGGAGATCGTCATTGTCAGGGTCGGGGACGCGCAAAAATGAACTACCAGAACCATTCATTCACGTTTCGATACTTCAGCTACCGGAGTGCTAACTGCTGCTGCTGCTGCTGTTGTTGTTGCATGGCCATGTCAAAATAGCGAAGTAGTTTCTTTATTTGAAGGCGAAATAGCCTTTTCCTGCTGTCAGGACACCAACGGTCCACCAATCATGTCTTCTTTTTCATGTCATCCCCCTTTAGCTGTCGCGCGGATGTCTTTGCGCAATAGGGGTGCGCAAAATCTGCATTATTGTACTGCGTCTGTCTAGCCAGCCCGAGTTCGCATTCGGATGACTACGGTTTCGCCGTTAGCTACGCTTGGCCTCAACGTCCCAGTTCACAACATTATCGCCTTGTCTATAGCTACTTCGGTGTCATTGTCGCTGTTGTAATGTCCGTTGTGACATTACGTGCAATTAATGGTGGTAGCTTGCAATTATGGCAATTTTGTCTCAAGAAAAATGAATGGCTGCGAACAAAAGAGAAGCTAAAACGGCAGGCAAATAGAAATAGCTGGCTCGGTTCGTATCAGCTGTAATTGTTTTCCTTAATTCTATCTTGTTGCATATAGGGGGGCGTTGCGTTGGCAAGGGAAGGTGGCTGCAGTAACAGCAAGACGAATGGCGAAAACTATATGTTAGATTAGAACATATTGCTGGGTGCTTGGGCACACTGATCACTAGTGAATAAGTACTTAGTGAGTTCCAGATGACGTGGTACCGTTCGAATAGACCGGGTTGAAACCGAATGCGCTCCCCATTGAAATAGGGCGAGCGGGAAAATACGCACAAAAGTTTACTCTCACTTGCGTCGTAGAAGATAACTTTAACTGGCTGCGCACTTGATGTTTTGTGTAAATTAGGTGTAAGTACTACATCGTTCTGTCGAACTTGAATAGACTGTATTATACTACAGGGAATGTTTAAATGTGTTTTGCTAATACATTTCATAGTGATTAACTTTGGTAAAAGGGAGATTTCTTCTAGTAGGTTCGCAGGGAGCCGAAGTATTCCTTGCAGCTGAATGCGGAAACGTATCACGTTAATATAACCAAATATAATTAAGTGGAGGACATAGTCGGGTCTTCCATGCGATATACCCCCAAGCCACTTGGTAAAGGGCAGAACTAGGATGCGTTTGATGTTCATCACAACTGAGTATTCAGCGTATTCTAGTGGAGCGTTTCTTTAAAAGTCTTACTCTATCCAAAAGGACATTCCGCTAGCTGCCCCAGTCCAAGACTCCGCTTTGTCATCGATAGTTGATTATCTGATGTGATATGGCCAGCTAGCCGCTCTAAAAAAGTTTAAGGAAGTTATTTTTTATGCGTAATTTAATCAGGGAAGAAGTACGCCACAGCACACCTCAACGTTTCATAAAAGACACGGTGGAATGAATCAGAATAGTTATAGCTTCACGCGGACGCAGATCTGGGGTTATAATGGTAAGTTTTTGCCTAACTCACTTTTGAGCTTGAAAATTTAACTTTAGAAGTTTAATTTAGAAGTTCCAATGATCAGTCCTATTCGACTCACTGCCGCGATCAACGTTCGCTTACCTGAAATAATTAAAAGACATTAGAGCGGATCTTTTTTCCACACCTTTGAAAACTTTGCTTTTCAATCAAAGCAATAGCGTTCACAGAATCATTTATTCTCTTAAGCGACATCTATCATGTCACTTCGACACGATCTTCGGCGCGTAGAAGTTGAGTGATGTATGTAAGTTCCCATGGTAGTATTAGAAAATACGTTCACATTACCAAGTCTCTGTACCCCCTAAGGCATTAATATCAAATTTTCTAACAACCTGTAACTTGCGGTGCTTAAGAACTGGTTGATAACGCGGATATCTCAGTTTACAAGAAGTCTAACGTGAAATCTATGAGAAGTTCTCATACCAGCCAATGAGCATTGGAACGTTTAACGGTTAGCTCGACCATTTTGAACTGGAAGTTAATGTGTCCGAACAGATTTTGCACCAAGTAGGCCCAAAGATGTCATGCATATAGCAGATAGGATCTCAAAAAGACATCATGTGGCATCAGTGAACATACTGATTGAAATACGATCTGATTTACTATGCTAAGTGATTCTATTTTTCTATAACTTGTTTTGCGAGAATGTACAAATACACGTAGTTTAACTTGAACAGCATTAAAGTTGATTTGAGAACTGTATGGAAAATTGCATGCGTAAGCATTGCAGTGTAAAAGCTTGACGGAACTCACCTTATATTCGAGTGATAATAACAAATGGCATACATGATCCTAATAATCATCATCGTGAGTATTGTTATTGAGCGCTATTTTTATATGTTTGTAGATCTTTTCGAATTGATAAATTGTGTTTGAGTGTCTGTGGGAATTAGAAGCTGGCAAAATTTTTCGTAGCTGAGAGTAAACATTTCCTCCATGTCACGCTGTAGAAGCATATGACTAGAGCCCATTTGGGCTCTGTCTGGCCTGCTTTGACAGTAGACCTCATTCTTAAAGCAATAGCTATTTCTCTGATCAGAAGAAATCTGGAGACTTGGATAGACAGACACAAGAAATGTGGCTCCAAGCGCTAAAGCTAGTGCCTGTATCGCTCGTTTTGTGTTGAATAGATAGATAGCAATCCTATCTAGTAGCAAGGAAATATACACAGTTGGTTGAAGCCCACCAGCTCTGTGGTAACTGCATCTGATAGGTGCGCAATAACTTGAGTATAACTTATGTGACTTACGTTTAATCATTCTCATACAGTTATGAAAAAATAGTAGACATCCATGCAGTAATATATATATATATATATATATATATATATATGGTATACATCAGAAAAAAATTAGTACCAATTTTCTATGTCGAGTGCCAATATTACCATGCTCTGCTGCTTAAATTGTATGATAGCAATGAGCAGCTGATGAACACCAAGAAAAGTTACACTGTATTCTCATTGTATATACCGTTTTAATCATTTAAATTTCCTCTCTTTTAGACTACGAGTAGCCTTTTTAATTCCAGACATAATATCGCTAATAGGAAGGTACATAAATCGCGTAGGTAGCTAAGTTCCATAGTATAAATAGTTTTCTTTTGGCGAACAATTGAACGACTCGTCCGCTCAGCGAGCGATCTTCAACAGATGTTCCAGGGTCTGTTTCATTTAATGCATGCCCAAAGGCACATAAACAAATACATACAAATGTAGTCATCGTTTCTACCTAGGAACGATGGCCCACCACAGAGTCACGCAGAAACACAACACACAACTGTGAATGTCGTGTCGAGGCAAGGTGGCATGGTAGCACTATTTGCTGAGTCATTTTGCCATGTTTTACCGGTAATAACTGTCATAAGTACGTTGGTTGTACAAGTTTACAAATGTCACTAGCAGATTTTGTTTGTCGTCGTCGTCGTCGTTTCCAGTGAGGCGTTTGGCTTCTGAGCGGCGATTGGCGACGCTTGACCAGCAATCACCGGAAGCCAAGTAGCGCTACGCTCACCCCTCTATTTTAACCATCCCAACTTTCGTTTATTACACAACACTAGCGGACGTCGCAACAGCTCCCACAATGATAGTAGCGAAAATAGCAACGGTTTTCCCTTTGCTGTTCCGACGACCAATTACCATCACTGTCGCTACTTCTGCTTCTGCTGGCGACTTTCGACTTCGTCAAGACATGCTACCATTAAGCTGTTTTAATTAGTTATGTGTTGTCTAATCGTTTACGGTGCTGCTCAAGCACGGAACTCAATGGGAGAGAGTGGAAGAAGCCTACTCACGCAGAGAGAAAACAAGGACTACGTCGCGACCTTGTGCATTGCACTGCACTCAGAATAAAGGAAATCAAAATGCGTCATCTCTCCTCCGAGCGAAAAACCATAGTGCGTCGTGTCTCCTTCTCTCATCCCTCAAGGGTCTTTCTCTAACGAGGAGGATAACGGCGCGAGCAGCGGCAGGAGCGGCAGCAACAATAAAATTGGTCGCTGACCAAGGATGGACTAGCCGCGCTACCGGACATCGTCGTTCATTAGCCGATTGTCGCCGGGAAGAAGGGAGTGAGAGTAACTTGAAGGTAGTCTGGGGTCGCAAGCGGTAGCATCGTCGCTGCAGTAACGCGGTGACAGTGGTGGAACCGGCCGTCGAGCTTAGTCGACAGTGGATCAAATGAACGACGATAGTTTAGTGAAAAGTGGGGGCTCTTCGTCGTTATAGGGGAAGGGAGATGTCGCGGGAGAGCGCCCAGTAGAAACGCTGGCGGATCACCATTTGTCTTCCTGTAGAATAAGAAGGAGCAACAAGAGAAAGGAGCGCAGGGAAAAAGTCATTTCAGTGACAGTACCTAACATAGCTGCGCGGTTGGTTCGTCACTTTTAATATTCAAAAGAACAAAACGAAGTTAAGACCAAAAAAAGACAGCGGGCGGGAAAAGATGACGCGACCAAGTGGTTAAGTAAGAAGGAATGGAAGGCGAAGTGATCGGATTAAGGACTCTGGATGCACAGATGACGCTGAAAACTATGGCGGCAGCGGCTCCTTCAACCATAAGAAGCACGACGACGACGATCATGTTGTTAACAGGGGAATTAACCGGCCCTGAGCCTAAGATATTTTCATGGTAGACGTATCACCGTCGGGTAACTGTCGGAAATGCGTTTCGGGTCGAAACAATAGGTCTATGTATTCCTAGCGGAAGCGACGAAAAGGGCGATTATCAAGCAAAGTAATGCAAGGCGCAAGTGTAACAATAGCAGAGGCTGCGACAACGACAAAGACGACGGGAAGCGTTGCGAAAAGACAATGGTGGAAAACAAATTATCAAGTGAACAAATGCAGACAGACAATCGAAGGAAAAGTGATGTTCTTTTTTCGAGCAAAAATATGACGAAGTCTTTGAGTAGTATATATATATATATATATATATATGTACTAAAAAGTGACGGAAACAAGTGATGATAAAAACCTTAGTATTGTTGGGGATTCCTCTTCTAACGGCTCTGCCAATAACACGAAACGTGATTTGGGAATAAAAAGATGATGATTAAGTCGTGTTGAGGCAAGGTTAGGTCGGGAAATTAGCTGAAACTAATATTGATTTCATATAAATTGATAAGATTTACATGTACTTGTTAACGAACCGTGAAATAATAGGTCGTTTTACTTATGAATCCGAACGACATAGTCTTAGGTTTGCTACATGCATACATTTATTATTGTGTATTACCGATAGTTCAGTTGCTACGATCTACTATTGTGCCAGAAAATACAAGAAAATAACTTACATTCTATATTTGAAGCAGCCCTAAAGACAAAATCGAGTTATATTCTATTTAGTTTGAAAGCGGTATAATGAAGTACTATTAAATAAACTGTCGGAGCAGATCAGTCATTCTTGCTTTGCTATAGGCATTATATGTTGATAGATTTACTCGCTTTATTGCTGAGAGATTTATTTTTTATAAAATCCTTCACTCAAGTTGATGCATGTGAAAATGTCAACACAGCTGTTACGCTCGCTTGAAGAAATCTGTTATCTCTGTTATCTGTTAATTCTGTTATCTACAGCCCGATAGCTAATGAATTAGAATATTCGATAGAACATTATCTCAGCAGAAAAAAATTATGATAACGGTAAATTTTTAGACGATGCTTAGGTCAGAATTAGAATAGACAATATTATGTGATACGCGTATGGCTATTCTGCGCATTAGTTGTTAACGGGACACAGGAACACCTAGTGCTGTCGAATGTGTTGCCGACTAGTAGCGAGTTTTTACCGTCCACTATCTGAGTATTTATTCTAATATTACAGTTGGGACAAAAACTTAGGGCAAAAGGATTGCATAATGTTATGAAAAGGGCATTGTTTTCTGCTTACCTCAGGATTTATGCCACAAAAAGGCTACCCCTTTTTTTTGTTCTATTCTTCTCTAAATCCGATACTTTCTCTAAAGCTTCAGTTTCTTTGAACAGTACAAGCTTTTTAAAAATGGCATGCTTTTCATTTGGGTTAACTATTAACATTTTCGTGATTAGACATCGGGCTAATTGCAAGTTTAAGTCAATAGACATATATATATATATATATATATTTACTATGTAGATGAAAATAATTGAGCATTATAATTTACTAATAATATAAAAAGCAAACTTAAATAATAATAAATTTTCCCTGACAATCGATTCATTGTCAATAAACACGCGCTTTATTTGGTACTCCGCTATGGTTCGTCGCATAACGTCGACAAACATATAGATATTCGCATTAAAAGAATTACCACACAACACAGTTTTTCTTATATTTACTTATAAGATCAGAACACGTAACAGTCTTGCATTTGGTTCTCATGCACGAATCGGTGTATCGCCTCCTTGAGCTTACGAGCACCTAGCCGGCCGACTAGGTGGGCACCCACGCAGCGTTTGTCTTGCACCCCCTCAGGTTCGACATTGCATATCGGCAATTCTGATGATTCTGAAGTGGTTCCCCAAGGCACTTTAGAGTTACCCAGAGCGAATGAGTGCGGGCCAAGTCGACTAAATTAAGCTTCGTGCAAATCAAACACAGTGCAAACAGCACTCACTATACTCCCAATATGTCGCTGCTACTGTTTTGGCAAGTCGTTAAGATTCAGTCGGGGTAGATGTTCGATAAAATGGCGTTCTCTTGGAAGAATTGACATTGCAGGTAAACACTCAGCCCGTATGGCATACACGCTCCTTGGGAGCTACCTTCTCACGATACCCAATCGGCTTCACTTGACGCCATGTATCGACCCATTCGGGAGTTGAAGCCGAAGTTTCCATGGCAGTAGCGGAGACGGCAATGGGATCGGGTGCCGCTAACGAAGGACACTGACTGCTATCAGATCTGTTTTTCTGCTATCAGGCTGTGGCTGACGATGAAGTTGCGTTTCCGGCCCTCGGACTCTGTGTCATCGACCTTATCATTGGACTGTAAAGCTTCCAACAGCTGGGGCCCAATCAGACTACTCCTGAGTACAATTTACCTCTTAGAAAGTATTTCAGAAGTGGGAGCAACTAATATGCAAGCCAGCGAGAAGAAGTTTCGAGACGGGACAGTTCGGCCGGATTGGGCAGAAAGGAAAAAAAGATAACGATTTTGATGATAAAGGTATCAAGTTTGCAGTTATAGTCTAGGCCCGAGGAAAACAGAGAGGACGTCATACACGTTTTAAAAGAGGCAAACAATCTATTAGCTTGTTGTTAATCATTCAATCAAACGCATATGAAATTAGGCAGTATCCATTGTGCAACGAGAAGATCAATCCTTAGTAAGAAGAAATAGATGTGCTATCTGGACATGCGGACCATCGAGATAGCAAAATAGTAATAGAGAAATAGTAATAGTAGAAAGTAGGGTGTCTTCTATCTAGAAAAAGGCCTTGCAACAGACTTTTAATAATAATAATATAAATAATAATAACAACAACAACAATAACTATTATTTATTAATGAATTGTTGAAACACATGTACATTCCTTTAGCACTGGTCCTCGAAGATGCTCAGATTTGTTCCACATTCGCTTCCCGTGGTGCAAGTTGTCACGATGTATACGATAGTATACGTTTGTGAATATGCATGCACGCCTAGCTATTGGTCTACCATAACATTTGTAAGAGTCAATCATCAATGGCAAGACCAATGAACGATAGGGGAAATTATGCCAAATAGCGGTCCGCATTCTGTTACATTCGCCTCTGCCGGATCATTTCTTACCCTACGTATTATAGTTCTGTCAGATAAATGGATCACCAGCAAGCAGCCATTCTTATTGCTGTCGACCATGTCGGCTTGACCTGCACGACGGTATTCGGACACGATAGTACGATTAAAGCGATGCATCATGACGACCGAATAAATGTTTGCTGTTCACCGTATCGGACACATAGCCCCTGAAGGCCCGTTGTATGTTCACGGAGGAATCAAGTAGTACGAATGTTTCAATGTTACTGCGTCGCTTCGTCTATCGTTTTTCATCGGCCATTGAATAGTGATCCGTCAACGACCGCCTACAATTTCTAGATTTTCGGACATTCAGAGGCCAACCCTGGTTGACATCTGAATGTCCATTGTCCGTCAGAACATACGTTGACAGTGACCAAAATCTGACGAAAAGAACGGAAAATGTTTCGGTTTAACAATGACTAAACTAAATTAGGACTTCAGCAACAAGAACAGGAGTAGTCTTTGCTAAGTGCTTCATTTCAAGGATTCAAGGAATGGACATGTAGTTCAATAGGATCTTTTAAGAGTGTAAACATTTCTGAAGTCCTATGGATGGTACAACCTCATACTTTGAATAGGGTTGAAAGCATAACAGACCAGTTAAGTGAGAGTACGTCGACGTGATATTAAAATAAGCGTGGTTACAACAACGATGAAACAATGAGCTTAGTACCCATTATACACTACAAACAGAAATAACTGAAAAATAAACACTAGTAGAGTATTGCTGAGACGGGCACAATCCGCAGCGCTGATATGGTCACTTATCGCTCTTTAGAGCGCGTCTTCATAACGCATTCTGCCAAAAAGTAAATATTTTTTAAAGCAGATTTCTTGTACCTGATACGGAGATCTCACACAGTATCCGGCATTCTCTGCCTCCATCTACATATATATATATATATATATATATATATATACATGGAGGAGATATATATATTCGTCCCTCCTTTTTGTCTCTGCCTCCATCTACATATATATATATATATATACATGGGGGAGATATATATATTCGTCCCTCTTTTTTGTCTCTACCTGACGCGCATTGTCAGTTTCAACACCTTCGTCCTACCCTTACACTAAACTTTTTTGTGTCCTACAACTTTTGTCTACCCTTTTGAGAAAGCAGCGTTGATACAGAACAATAAAGAAAAAGAGGTCACACATTTATACAGGTGATAGATTCGTAGAAAGCCGTATTGCCAACAAAAAGGCAAAAAGTGCAGGGCATTTTTTTAATGGCGATTTAATCTGTGTCCTTTAGATCTCGACGGAAACGTCGATTCTGTCCTTGATGCTAGATGTACAATCCTGTAAAGGACACAAGGCCACATAGATTTAGTTGACAACGAAAGAAAAAAAATCTCCTAAACAGCTGGATGAGATCAAATTAACTGAATATTCAATTGGCTGCTTTCTTGTAATGAGTTGTTGGATAAGCTTGCCTTTAGGATCTCTGAATTTAGAAATTTTCCTAATCAATCTTCTATCCCTTTAAACATTTTCGTTCCTTAAATTAATGCAAACTATAGAGCTAAAATAATATAATGGTAAGTGTACTGTTTTTCGTAGCTTATAACGTTCGACGCATCTTCTTCGGGATGGATCTCAGCATCTGTTGTATTGTCCTGTGATTGCTACATTCTAAGTTAAATACAGATCAAGGACAATGCGTGCATAGTCTAATCTAACGCGAAACACACATATCTATATATATATATATATATGTATATAGTATATATGTGCATGTGTGTGTTGCGTCTATCGCGCTGTCTATCTCGTAATGCAACAATTCATAACAACTTACAAATTTTTTTATATGTAAAGGGTTTGAACACAAAAAAAACTCTTAATAACCATTAAAGTTCCTTAATTGACTTAGTTGTGGACTTAATTCTAGAAAAAGTCTGACCTTGATGAGACTTGCTTAATACCAAAGATGACGAATGTGTTAAAGCAGCTTACTTAAGCCTACGATGCTTACCCCGGTAGCACTAATCTCTTACTCATTCACGCAGTTGTTCTGTACGCATAAGTCGCTTTATCTCCTGAAATGTGATTTATACATTTCAGTCTTCAAAATTAACATAACAAATACAAAATGCATTGGCTCCAGATTCCAGTTTTGCACACATGTTGAAGTGAGATCAATACTATGGACGAATTAGTATTAATAATGAAACAAATAGATTAATGTTTTGTTCCTGACTGAATTAATCTATGTTGTTCCAGTTGACATGGCAACTCATTAAATTTCTATAATAATTCAAATTTCTTGGTGCCCACACTCTTGTGCGGTGTACTTGTAGTCGCTATTTAAATTATTTGAAAAAGTTGCGGAAAACATATAAATATGGCACAAAGTCCATTCAGCACCTTGTTTTTATTAAGAAATACCTTGATGATTTATTTTTATTCAGCCCTATTGTAGATCGATGTGGTACCTATATTCAAATTGTTAATAATACAAATCGTGCGAGCTTTATTGGAACAAATATATTTATGTATAAATATATTTCTCTATGAATACCATTACCTACCTCTATAAATATATATTTACGTTATGAGTATCTTCTTTGTGTTATCAAATGTATTCAAAACATAAGCAATTCTTGCTAGATATTTGAAGAAAACATGCTTTACGCAAGTGTATTTGTTTAGTTAGGGGAACTGAACAGGCATAACTGCTATGTCTCGCTGCGCAGGGAAACGTACATGTCTGTCCAGCGGGTGCCTGTACTATCTCGTTCAATAGAAATAGGTGAAAGTTCATCGTCTACCGGCAATTCGTTGTACAGCATTCTCGACAAAATGGTTCATCGTCTCCCCAATAAATCTTCACACACCTTCGTCGCTAGAAGCCGGTTTCATCTATCGGAAGCAATTCCTACCCCTAAAACTTACTACTACTAAACTAAAAAAGAACTTTTCGTTGCATCCTCCATGCTTTCCTGGCCTTGTTCTGAATTATTTTTGCTTTTTCCGGTCAGTAAGTAATTGCCTTCTCGGCCTTACCTTGAACAAAAATCAACAGCTTAAAATGTACTTGGAGGTCTTCCTCGAAACAAAACCCGGTATCTTCTGATGGGACGGCAGGCATCATTTGGTCATGAAAGAAAGATCATGAACAACGATGGCAGATACACAACATGATAACATTTTCTGTTATAACAATACAATGTGGTATTTTCCATTTCAAAAAAGTTCGGAAACTTTCTTTTCAATCTCATTCATGCAGGGCAGTAACTCGAAAGTGACCAAAACAAAATTCCTGCTTCCGTCAACTTTACTACTTAAAGGTTCTACAAGAAGCTATTTGATATTGATCACCTAACACTGCAAAGGAAGTTAGTGCAGTTATTTTAGGGGTACATATCGTAAACTTGTAATAATATATTCTTGCACGATAATTCGACGAGTTTTTTGGCCAGGTATGGTACTACGCGTATAAAAAGTGTCCGTAAGTTCAGTAATAAGTAGGCCACATATGCATTTTAGTTAAATCCAAGAAACCACAAAGTCGTTCAGGTTTTTTCCTCAACTCCTAATGGAGGAACCTATTGTAAAACCTTAAAGCTAGACAGACAACAACCGTATTTACGTTAGGCTAAGCAAGGGCTACTTAGGAAATCACCATCACACACATCTACGTAGCAACAACAAGATAGCGTCAAAAATCTTCATTCTAGACCGTGTACTTAATAAATCATATATATACATGGCGCAATGTAGCATCTCTATACTCATATAAGATGACTAAACGTTTATATCAGAGAGGTAAAAGTCGCTGGTTCAGGACCGGCCGTCGGCACACAGATTCAGTGATGAAAAGATTCTTTTATAGACGTAAACATATCTCTTGTTTCGATGTTTTGTTATGTTGCACAACGCCTTTATAAACAATCCGATATAGATCGGGATTAAGTCCCAAAAAAGCAGAAGAATCCTTATTGAATCAAAGAGTAAGTTGACTTATCTAGACAAAATGTCAGGCCAATGTCGATAGAAATCTACGACAGCTATGATAAAACGTAGATACTGCACGAAAACAATAAAATTTACTGTTCCTAAAAATTTCGGAATATCCTCTTCATGTATAATATATTATATATATTATTATATATTATGTTATATATTATAGTAAATGTTATATATTATTAGTAAATTAATACTGATAATATATAACAGATATGAAATAATAATGAAGTCATTATTTTTATTTTCTCTAGAACAATTTCAGACTGCCCGCTACGATTACCCGTAAATTGAACGTATTACAATTGAATAACTAGTAAATTGTTCTAACGTTTATTCAGCTTATTCTCGTTTTTTGTTTCATAAAACGTGCTTGCATAGAATCGATTTGAGTTCATCCGCGAACAACGCATGAATTCGAAAATTCTTCAGTGGGATCGTTCTCAAGCCTTTTGTTTGTATATATTGTTAATTGAATCTTCAGCTAATCTTGCAACTTTAGGGTCGTCATAACCGTTCTAAATGTAGAATAGGAAACGGCGTAGCTGAAATTTGCCGAATAGCACCTTATGTATAACATACATAATAAGTGACTAATGAAAAACATTATAAACATTGGTTTACCTTCTACTATACAACATGACAAAATTAAAAGCTCCAAAAAAAAATGCTCCAGAACTTAAATGTGTACCCAGCAGCTTTAAAAGCCCACATGTGTGCAGAATGGGCCTACGCTGTAGCACGCGACAGGTTTACATCCATTCGGCGTGATAGGTTATCACCAAATATAACCTACATGAACTACCCAGTCATTTACAATAGCTTCATCATTTAGTCAAAGACGCACACCATCTTGGGATTACATTTCTATGAGTGTTTTATCCAGTTCCTTTATAACGGGTGACTGAACATTTTTTAATGCCGTACAGCTACGTAACTTCGAAACATCGCATACAAACTTTGAGCTCTTTTGATTTGATAGACCATTGAAAATTGCTCTTTGACTCTTGATAAATATAATCGTCAAAATCTAATTCTAGAAATCGATGCGTCGTACAGATAGATGATTGACAGCGGTATAATCCTGATACAACGATTCAATAAAATCTTGTGTAGTGTTTTCAAGGAATTAAAAAAGCTGTCCACTGCGATAACCTTCGAGACGAACATGATAAGCAACCCGAACCTATTTGTAAAACTACCATAACAGATCTCGAACGTTGAACGCAACGATCCGTTGATGATTACCTTGTATGTATGAGTTTTTAGATGGCTAAAAAAAGGGCAGTTAGGCCTACGTGCTTTGAAACTTCCTCATTAGCTTCTAACAAGAACAATTTTAATCACTGCCTTCGAAGACCACCACAATCGCTGATATTTCAAGACGCTCGGTACCACTACAACATTAGGATAACACCAACTTTCAATATCGGCTCGTTTGATCTTTCGATTGTCGTTTAATTGGGCTTACAAACATCATGTATCTGTGGTCGTGCCAACCAGTGTTGTATCTCTGTTGTTTCAGAAGTCCATACGCATTGCAACCGCTAAAATCGAAGGTTGCTTTAAAAGTAAAAAGTGAACTACGGCTACGGTGGGGTAAGTCGTCATATTCAACGTAATAGAAACGGCAAATATTACCGCTACATCAGGTATCTGGTTAACCTTTGGGCCAATGAGGCAAGCGACAGTCAATCACTCACCCGTGGATTACTCTCGCAATTAGCCGATACTCTTATGGTCGATAGGAAAGCATGAGCAATAAGTGAGATCATGGTGACCCAATTACTAAGCTATTTGTAGGACCAATTTTTCGTAACTTACAAATAGTGGCAGATGAAAACGTGTGTGGTAAAAGTTATGTGCTCAAATGCAACAAATAACTTCTTGGTAAAATTTCGTGTATATCGAAACAGGCAGTGTTTCCTGGAGCAAACACGTTTTAGCACGGTCAGCCGACTGTCCTGCGGTAAGACAACGTCTCATTTTGATCGTCTTTAGTTTTACGAGCTTGGCATGTCAAAGGAACCCGGCTACGGTGGGTAAACAGATAGACATTGCAAAGGGATAGGTAATGCACCAATGCAATCGTACCATCCTCAGCTGCCAAGGTATGGAGAACTAAACTGCGGCAAACATTGGATTTTGTAATGATTGTGACGGCTTCGAAAACTCAAGTAGTTAGTTGCTTGTCCAATGTAATACACATTTAACAACATGTGCGCACTACCTAAGGGGTAGATTAATGAAAATAGTCTAAAAAAAAAGTCATTCTAAATGGCGATAAATAAACAATAAATTTACGATGATCCGAAAAAGCATTGTCTATCCAGCAGATCGAGTCTTCTCTGCCAAAACGAACGTCAGGACTGTGAATGTATGTTCTTCGGAAAGTTTTAATTATGAGGCCATATCAAGCAGCATGACGCGTCTGATCATCGACCGTCGATATTATGTACAGATATTTGAATTTGTCAAGTTTAGCTATGAAGACATCAGTTAGAAGGTAGACATGACGAACTCGTCAAGCCATGCAGACAAAATTTTATTATCATCTTCAATAAAACCTGCAATGATCATTCTCTCGGCATTACCTATAGATGATAGGCTAAGTTCATGCAATACAAATGCAATAAAAATATGACCATGGAATATATGGATTAAAAGAGAACCGGTGGATCAAGTGCATCGGAATAGATTAGGAATTGTTCCCAAGTTCGAGTACCTGAGCTATCAGTACATCGCGACCATAAACAACCTATGAATTGTTGCCAGAGCTCGATTGTTTAATCGATTTCTATTGAAATTACTAATCCGGTTGTTACTTACCCGACAACTTGGACGACTAACTTTCTAGTTCGAAGAACAGGAGTCGTCCGATTAAATTGGGCTACGCGATATATGCACACTTTGGACAAAACTTTCGTACCTTTGTGCATCAGCACGGAAATATGGATAAATGATAAACCCATGAATAATCATAATAGACATTTAGTCAAAATAAGCGGCAACTTTTATACATCTGCATGTGTACAAAGTAACTCCCGGTAAGCACGAACCATTATCCTCAGGAGGCTGGAGAAGCGCTTTGACATGATACCGACGCCTCAGGACAACTCCCCATAGATTGCACTTTTAACTGCCACTGCTGATAATGAATTTTCGTGGCAGTTGCCAACTGTACTGCTAGAATCACCTGGTATCGGCCTGAAGTAGGGTTCACGTTTAGGATCACCTGGCACGATTTAGACTGCTAAGTTAAGTTAATCTCGGTACCAATTTGATATCGGCGCCTTTGCCTATAACCCTTTAGAATCCCATTATAGAATCTAGTTACATGCTATAAGGAATACAGTTGGCCCCGCAGCAGATACAAGAATAAGTAAATCATTACTACAAGCGATGCATATTGTCAGAATATACTTATATCCTCAAAATTATAAGTTTCCAGCTTCAATTTGGATACGGGTCCTCGTTAAATATATATTCTGGTGATAATTGCGCATGCGTGAACGATGCTATGAGCATTTCAGTCATGTTAGACACTGAGCTGTTGTTTAACAGTCGGCTGTGCCAATCGATATTAGAATAAATATAAAAAAAACCTGAATATGAAACCGTCATTGAATTCTTGCATTCAAAAGCCTCAGATTAGTACCAACACGGACTCCATCTATGGTAACTCTGCGCTTTCGTTTACTGCCGTGAGATTTAGCGTACTAAATTTAAGCGTGGTCGTACCTGTTTAGTTCACGATAGACAAGCAGGAAAGTTGAAAACTGTGACCTCTATCGGTAATATCGAAAAGGTTTACTAGATAATGCTAGACGATCATTGAATTACGATTAGGGAGATAATGTGGGCTGTGGGTATCTCGTAACAAACGTATTTGTCGTATATTGACAGAATATGTAGGCATGAGAAAAGCTAACCGCTTGCTGGGCGCCCTATTTGCCCACTCAACACTAAAAACGGATTAAGGTGGATATTTCCGAAGTCTCGTTCAAGCGGTTCAAGCGACATGTATCGATTATTAATAGTAGATGAAACGCAGACATGCAAGTGTACTCCTGAGAGATAGTGGCTGCAAGAGATAAATCAACCGAGAAGAAAGCGAAGACCGTTTCACGGACGGCGAAAGCGATGATAACTGTTCTGTAGGATAGTAACCGATTTCTGCGAAACGTTTATTTTGAAATAAGGAAAACAATTACGGGGGTATACTACTAAACATGGCTTTTTAAGCTGAAAAAAGAGATTGCTGAAAAATGCATTTAAAAAATAAGAACGTTGCTCCACTAAAAGAACTAACCGTCATACACTTGAAATTCACAATTGGATGGGGTTCGAGTTGATGGATGGCCCAGCGTATTCATCGGTAAGGGCCTTAGCGATTTTTTTAATGTTTTTTCGGCTCGAGGTTTTACCCGGAGGACAGGAAACACTTCTGTCAGATGAGAGAGACATCATATTTGTTAACGCCTCTTTTTTACGGCTCAAGATTCCAACCACTATTTAGACTGCGGGTTAAAGAGACGAGAGGACCCACAGAGAACTCTGTTCAGATATGCAATAGCATTTGACAAAAGAAGGACTTGTTTCTCCATTAGGCTTGAAGCTTTAATTTGGACTTCTTGAACGTATGTATAAAAATTGCTATATACAAGCGAGTAAGTTCATTAATTGAATACTAATTACAAGCTTTTCTTTTGAAAAACATGGAGTTTATTAGCAATTTTAGATCAAGCATGTGTGTTAGTGCACAATCTGCAAGTAATCACATGTAAGCGTAATTAAAATTGCTTCTTGTACCATATTTTCCGCTCCGCTGGAGAATTATCTGCTCTTGTAGGTATCAAGGAAGCACACACACACACACACACACACACACACACACACACACACACACACACACACACACACAGACACACACTTACAAACAG
Source organism: Varroa jacobsoni (assembly GCF_002532875.2). Taxonomy (NCBI): domain Eukaryota; kingdom Metazoa; phylum Arthropoda; class Arachnida; order Mesostigmata; family Varroidae; genus Varroa; species Varroa jacobsoni. The sequence continues at coordinate 81,210 of NW_019213526.1, read as the reverse complement.
AGTAGACCACTTCTGCAGACTTCGCAAAGGTGCCTTAGGTGGGGCTTGACTTCCGACTTGCTATTAGTCCGCTTTTCTTGAGGTCCATTCTTAATTCTTTCAAAAAAACGCTTGATGGTGTCAACCACAACGGCTTTCTGTTCTGTGGCTTTGAATTCCGGCGTCACTCCCACTTCTGGACAGGATCGGCAGTCTATAAAATTTCAGAGAACAAATAAGGAGTAACATTAGAATCATACCTCGTTTCCAGGGTGTGTCATTAAACGATAGAGAGGTCTATCTTATTAGAAAGGGCATGTTAATTTCAGCTTATACCAGCGTAAATCAGTAATTCATGTCAGGATTTTTTAAAAGAAAGCAATAGTCTAGTAAAAACACTGTACATGCTTCATCGATCGTATTTTGCTTTGAAAGATCTGACACGATTTCTGAGTAACGTGTCACCTGCCTAAAATATAAAACTGCTCTTAATTAAACAAGTTGAATCAGAAAAAGGGCACATTTTATAGTCGTACATTAATCTGCTCTCAATATTCGAATAGTACTCACACTGCCTCCACATCTTGCTGACGCACAGGTTCTTCATATCGAATGTTATGCACGCTCTGTACGAGGTCCATCCGTGTCCATTCGGACAAAAGTATCTTCCATAACCAAATGTGTAAACAATCCGCACTTTTTTGTTGGCAACGGCAGCTATAGCTTGTATCTGTTGAAGCATCCCCACGAAATTCATTCACTTAACAAAAATTTTATAATACTTATTGCTAAATCTAAAGCTAAAGCTAAAATCAGCTTCGACATACGTCAGATTGCTAAGTAAGTAAAAGAATAAAAGCTTCAATAGTTTAGTAAACTTTAAAGATGGGCGTGTAGCGCTCTTTTAGAGTTCTGATCGTCCTGATCAACCTCTGATGAAGCAAACATTTCTGACGCGCGCCAGGCCACCACGACGATGTTCTATCCTACGAACTTACCCGACAAAACTGCTCCATTTTGGGTCGTACGTTACGCTTTTTCTTAATATATGATCTCATCTGAGAACATCACATGTTGCTATTAGTTTTCAACCAAGAGCTTTAATGGCAAATAGGGTGGGTACATTCATGTAGGTACGTATAATTACAGTATTAGCTACTTACTTCTGATTCACATTCTTGATGAACAACTTCCTCTTTCAGTAAGACGTTGAGGTTCTCTTTCTGCTTGGCTGTGGCATTTTTTTTGCGACGTGCCATATTCTCGGGTATTGACTGTGCTACCTATGAGTGAAAATCAAAGGTGTACCGACTCACTCCGATGTTCAACAGAGTTTCAATAGGCTAAATAAAAATGATGTGTTGCTACATATAAGAACAGGTCAGAAGTGGTTCACTAAAAAATCGTCACACAGCCCTGGGCAATGCTCGAGGATTGTCCGGAATCCGAATAAGCCAGCCAGTAACCTTTATGTAGACTTACGCTGTCACTGTCGAACCTCTGAACTATGATTTATGCGAGCCTGGTTAAAATCACTCTAGACTAGCTAGCACATGTTGCAGACGTCGGCCCAATAGTGCACCCGTACTGAAAATAAGATGGCCAATATATGTATATATATATGTATATTCGCTAATCATATAATTAGAGATGCTAGTTGATGTATATTAGAATGGTACCATCCGTTTAGGATTAGCATAGCTATAATAAGGTTACAGTAGGTTTGTAGTTTAGCTTTTATTTTGGCACTTTTGCATTTGTCGCGCATCTAATGAACTATGTAATCATTCGAAAGTCTTCTTCCCCCTACTTCTCACTACAGATGGTGAAGATATTTAATTGCTTGCTGTCCCTACTTCTCCTTAGTGGCAACATAAGATGAAATTGTGTCGAGCTTCACTATTGACATTTTGTTCTCATGTTTGTTGACATTGAAGTTCTAGTCAAAATGTTCTATCAAAAAAGTAAATTTGGTAACATTTTAGTAATACGTATAAGTTTGTTCCACGCTAGTGGCTGGGGTTCCAGCTAACAACCCCAAGTGCATTCTATATGAATTAAACTATGTAACAAAACATTATATGAAAAATGTAATATAAACAATTGTTTACACTCCCGTTTGCCGTATTGTACTTAGGTTATGGATAGTGGCCTGCAAACCATTTGTCGTCTGCAGTTTAAACTTTAACATCTTAATAACTGAAAAAAAAACACCTGTGATTGTATCGAGTTAATCAGATGGTTATTACACGACTAGAACAAAAAGAAGACTGCGCTTGTATTCCTACGACGTCGGTTTAGCATCGGATCAGTGTAATTTGCAGCTGCAAAAATCTATTTCCAAATCGAAAAAATTGTCTCGGTAAAGGCACTAGATGTCTATAGTTTCCGTCGTTAGAGTTTGGATTTACCTAAGGAGAAGAGTTTTTGTTCACGCCGATGGTTCTGTAAGATCTATTTTAAGAAAGCCTTTCGTAAATTTATTTCCATGAACTCATATAACAGGTACAGATATTAAACACACGGGCCTATAGTAAATGATATCTAGCAGCGTCGCCTTATATGTTGCTTTGAACATTAGTTTCCCTACTCGTGACTAAAAGAATTGATATAATATTATCGTTATATCCTTATAGATTGAATGTATAAACATTTTGTTACCAACTTCTGTGTAACATAAGCAGAAGCTCAGCTTTGCGATTCCTCCGTAAACTCGTAGCGTGATGGGTATATATATATATATATATATATGCGTGTATTTTTTTTAACTTTTGCGGTAGCTCGACGTAATTTCGCCATGGTAACATGTGATATCTGCAAGGTGCGGATGGATATACGCTCTCCCAAACACATGCAGGAACAAATTGCAGTACAAGAAAGCGAGTATTGATCTATTTCGGTTTGCGACCGGTCTAAGTGACGCCCGTACCGGGTAATTTAATCTTCCCTCAATTTTCGTGTTGTTTCTCACTCAAGTTTATTTTAAAAGACGCGCTTGAAGCTCATTTCTTGTATATTATTAATACAATTGCTGGTAAATCTATCATAACATATCATAATTGGTACATTCTATAGGTAGCATGCCATATTAGCAGCGCTCATGTCTATAGCTTTCAGACTCAGCAATCGGTGATCTCTGAAGCTATTGCGATCAATAATTGCTACGGCAGAAGTTTCTGTGGAGAAGTCTGATAAACAATTGTTGTAAAAGTTATTGGCTAATTGGATAAAAAGTTAATACACTTACCGATCCAGTGTGATGCTATGCTACATTATCCGGGCAGAATTTAGAATACAACCCATTATCAAACACTGCATAATTTTACAAGGGGCTCCTGGTAACACACGCAAAAACGGTACTTCTATCGAACATAATGATGGTACCTACATAAGGCTGGATAGAGACTATTATTAGGGCTATGTTAAGTCAGGCGTTCAATGATCAACTGACGCTATTCTGATTTCTATTTCAACACAGATTCCAGTTCCCTTGGCGAACAATGAATACTCTATATATCCTTCTCGTGTTGTCTGAATGTCGATCTCGACATTAAACCGTTCTTTGTGTACAACTGTAAACATATATAAGTTCATAGGTCATTTTGTTATTTCTCATTTTCTCATTTTTGTTATATTTCATACGTGTAGAAACAAACGGATGCCGAGATTCTTCCCGACAACCATGGAGACACATGGATTCAACGAACTAAGTGTTTTGTTAGAATTATTTAGGCATTTCCTTATCTACTCTATTTCAAAACTCTGGCTTTCTGTGTGTTCAGATACATCTACACATAGCGCACACAAGAATATCTAACGGAGGATTTTTATATACGTTTGACATAGTGCGTATATTCCTCTGGTAGCTATGCGTTCGCGGTCGTTGTAAAAATCGAGTATAGTTTTGGTGACTTTTCGTCACCAAGACTATACCGGATATTTTCAAATATTAACCGCAAAGGACTATTGAGATGACCTGTTTTGAATACATTATCATTTTTACAAAATATTCAAGCTTGAAATTGCGAAAACAACAGATTCAATCAATTACAATGTCTCAGGCTAAACATCCAACCTGAAAACATAAATCTGACGCGCTTGAAATTTCCATTGCTTCATTGAGCCTCTTGCCCTAGAATCGTATGCTTTCTTTTTCGCTAATATACCCCGGTCAAATTTTAAATGTAACACTTTGCCTTTGTTTTCCTATCCTCTCTAGTTTTATATTCAACTTAGATTTGCGCGCAAAGGTTGCATTTTATTTCCTGCTAGAAGCTGTCGTCCCCCAAAAAGCATAACAGAAAACGTCTCACACAGAAATAGAATCTGGCAAAGTATTGCCTTCAAACTGGGTTATTTTTTTAGTGCTCACAATAATATTCATTGTAGTCACTAGTTGTAAAAAAATAGAAAGAAAAACACCCTGCCCGAGCAGAAAACCCCAGTGAGCTTTTGGTCTCGTTAGAAGTATAAACGAATTTTGTTACCTCGATTAGAAGACTCTCAATCGTTCTTAGTGCCAAAAAATAGCAGGTGAAGAGTTTTACTAAATTTTATTAACATATAAATCTAGCGTAGCTCATATCTCCCCCCTTATTCTTCAGTCTTAGCAGGTAGAGAATGTTTATTTTCGCCCGGTACTACATTGAACTTCTAGACGAAGAACTCCGTCTATGAATTCAGGTCTTGTTCTCCGACTTACGACAGACTTTTACGTCGCTTAATCGCCAAACAATTATAATAAAAATCTAATTTCTAGTCTAAGAATTTCAATGTATGAATCATTCAAATCTCTCGCATGGGTCAACTATAACTGAGTGCTAGACGTGATTTTGTTTACCGGCGGTACGCTAGTGGCGTGTTGCACTAATGCATCGAATAGTACGCGATAAAAAAAATTCACGCATAATTTTACACCAACGAGGTAAATAGCAAATGTTCGAGATTCAGTTGAAAAAACGGTGCTATCTTTCCGGGTTCATGCCTACCATTCGGATGGCTGACAGTAGCCGGAAAAAGGACGGATCGCTTGTTTGGGTTTGTGTCGCAAATAAGATACTTCTCGCACTTTTGTCGTCGACGGTAGCGCCAGTCAGACTAGCAAGTGGCGGTCGATGTTCAAACGGCAATGACCCCTCATACTACGCTAACAAACACGCTGATATCATAAAGAAATCAGACGTTCATTAAAGGCGCTTGTGGAAGACAACGCGTTTAGAAATGCTGCGGTTCGTTGCATGCTACAATGGACGCCATTCGTGTTGATCCAATGAGCGATTCATTAACAAAATCCACTAACTGATGAGGGCACCAAACGGTAGACGGCGAAACTTGTTAGAAAATCGAAGGCTTCTATGAACGCTCGGTGATACTCGCTTGAATGAAATGAATTTATTAGCGGGCTCTGAATGTACATTATGGGTTTAGCCATTTCAAGACCACATTCGATATCGTCCTGTTGATATAAACTTTTACCCTTCGATCCAACGATTTGCAAGGTATTTCCTCGATGAGAATGCGCTGCATTATGTACCTAGTACATCATATTTTCTTTGGATTCAACAATAAACATAAGTCGCGTAAGCTACAGCTCAGTCATACAGCATGAAGACGGTAACCGATATCGTTACGTCATTGTTTTCCTCCGAAAAAACTGAAAAATATTTCCCTAATATTCACCAACGACAGTGGATGTTCCTATGGTATGTTAGAGGATAACTCAGGAACAATTCTGATAAGAAGTGGGCGCGAAACCGCCAAAGTTAGGGTCTTTTTACACCTCCAAGCGTCTTCTATCTGAAGCTTGTTAGTTTATACCTGGAGCGTCGATCCACCCTCTATAGTAATATAATAAATAGTAGATTTTACGTAATGATATCTAGGATTTTGACTGCGGCGAACGACCGCTACACACGGACATCTCTAGGACTGGATATCTTGCCTTTAAAAGGCGCTACGCATTTAAATATTCGTCTCATGTATCAGCAGCTTGCACCTATACACTTAGTCGAAATGTACGATTGAAAAAATATTGCCATCGCCTATGAGCGTCTTCAGGCCCGCTTATTGTGGAACGATTTTGAGAACCTACCGGAACATACTATGCTAATTATTAACTAGCGTCTATCACTGCAAGAAAAGGTGTTTGAAAGAAGAACTCAACTTAACCCACAGTTCTCTAACGTATGCACTCATTTTATCTTTTACGTTAGACTAATTTCTATACGACGATGAACAGCAGCTCAAAATTTATTGTCTTTTAATTGAAGATACGTATCTAATTAGCTACATATTTGATCATTTTATAGCCTGAAAACACAAAGTTTGTTTCGCTTTATACTCCCATTGTCACATAGACCGAGTCCAGTTTTATCTAGCGTAGAACAGTATGAAGGGGCACAGAAATCACCGAAACGATATTTAACGTGATCCCATACAGGTTTCCTTATATAATCGTACCTCTATCATCCGCTGAGCATATATCGTACAAATCCGACATAGGTGTCACTAACAAACCCGTTGCGAAATGCCCATATACATATATATAATGATTATAACAAACGTTTTCTAGTAAAAATTAGTTTATTTCGGATGTAGTAAGAGGACTTTTGCCTTATTCAACAGGAAATCCGATTTTTATTGGACGGATCGGCTTAAAGACACTTCATTCCCGATATGAGGTAGTCATTTTTTTTATTGCGGCCGAAATAGCGGCAAAGCGCACCATGAAAAACCATTCATTCTTTTATATCCTACATATAGAAACAGACACAATGACAGCGTCGCATATCAGTGTGCAGTCAACGTGAAACGAAACCAACGTTTGTTAGGCCCTGCTACTGAAGACTGCGCGCGTTTCGCAGAATCACTCTTGGCACGACCACTGCGGCTTATGGAGTCTCGAGTGAGTCAGCTCCCAGCGCTCCAACTAGCCGGCATTCCAGTATTGCGCGAGGCCGTCGAAAACAAGAAACGTGGACCGTTTGGATACGATTATTCTTTTGCTGCATCAAGAGACTTTTATCGACTGCGATTGCTGAATCAGTCGACAGCAATGGTAGTCGTCCATTATAAAGTCGCATACACGCACACGAAACTCTTCCACCCAAAACAGAACAGACCGTAGCGGATAGCCGGCTACGCGAGGACATCTCCGTGACGTGACGTGGTACGGTTTTTCGAGAAAACGGTACAACCGAAGGAATTGTAGTATACGTGCCTCGTGTATTGACAGCCATGTCTGCGACCACTAACTGACCACAGCATAGAAGCGGGCAACCACTCGAATGCCCCTGAGGCAGCAACCGCAGTCGCCTCTCAGCAAAATTTTGGACCCTAGCCCAACGTGGCGATCTACTGCTCACCTCTCTCCTATTACCGAACGTGCGCATTCACAATCAAATGTACTATACCACAGAGCCAGGTTCACACAAATTCATATCCACACGGCCTGTCATAGGGTTCACTTTAGTGATTCCGATCGGACCTCCTCAGGAGGCAGCACAGTATCTCTGTAACATATACCTGTTATACAGGTACCGAGGATTTAATAAGGTTAGGTTAGACTAGTGGTATCGCAGTGTCAGTGCAAACCATTAAATTCAACGGTCAGTAAACGGACCATCTTGTGAATAACTGATTGGTTCAACTTAGAAACTCGTCTCGTCACTGTTAAGTCAGCTATCGGCAAATAATTGTCTGTTGTCGACTGAGATGAGCGGCGCGCGCCTGCGGAGTGCGCGGCTACAAGCACTCGAACTTTCTTGCTCAAAATGGCTGATCGTCAAACACTGGATCGTAAGTTGTTTGCCTTACAAGGAGGTATTAAAAAAACACACGAGAATTTATAGTTTAGCAAAAGAAGCCACTGGCTGAAGTTTTAATTAAAGGATTTCGACATATCATGAATAGGAAATGCCAGTGGTGCGGAGATCCTCACATAAATCACATATAAGCTAATCAACTCTTACATTATTTAGGATCAATTTATGTAGACCTACTATATTTGAAAATCGGTATTTGACCTTATCATTTATACGAGCCTATCTGGTGCTTTCCAATAATACTGGTAAAGTAGCGATAATATATATGAACAAATTGTTTCTTTATCTAATCACGCTTGTCGTGTAGTATGTATAATTTATGAGAATAGATTTATATATATACTACACAGACGCTGTTATAAAGGAAGTGTGTTAAGACCGTGGGCGATTTATACATTCACAAACTTACCTAGAAGCTAGTTGATCGATTACCTTAACGTAAGTAACGTGAAACGATGTTAAACTGTATACATAGTCGCATTAAGTTCCCGGAACGCTTTTAATGGCCGGCTTTTAAGCCAATGTTTATCAAGCGCTGTGCTGGGGTGTAGTGTTGATGTCAAGAGCCGATTTTACCCAAACCGCGTGTTTGAATTTGAACACGGTCGTATCACAGAAATTATTTTCACAAAAAAATAGAAACATATATGAAGTGAGAAACGCATATTTGGGCGAACGCACACACTTCAAGACTGCGTATGTAAGCCAATGGGATTCTTTATTTTTTTAATGTGTAGGTCGATATAGCATCAAGGATTTGTCCAATTAGAAGCAGTAGTCAAAGGTGGGTTTTGCTGGACCCATTTGGGTTTCTGCAATACACCTGTTAGGTGGCGTGGCGAATATTAACGCATCTTGTTCTTTCTGGTATCGATAATACCCGATCTTTAATTCCTCGCAATGTTTTTTTTACTACCGCTGAGGTTTAAACCACGATGGCCACATTTTTTTATTGATTTTGATCTCCTATGGTTCAAAGTCAACGTACTCAAAGAGACCCATATTTTTTACGCCCATGGCTATTCTGAGTCGGCATATTGTATTGTCTTGACTACCATCTGACTTCAGTCGAAAACATCAATGGTCAGTTCACAGACGTTTTAAAGCATTTGTTGCTGGACGAGGCTCATAGGGTTTAGTGGCAAAAAGTCATTAATAATCGCTTACTTAATTTCCTAAATAACCATAGGGTGAGTCTATTTGTATACGTGAACGATACCTAACCACGGTCGTCTAAACGCTTAAAGATTATATATATATATATATATACCGAATACGACCACAGAAATAAACTAGTTAAGTTTGTATTTCTTTATTATTGTTTTGTGACGGATATATAATCTACAGTGTCGAACATCATTGTTTCTGCAAACAAGAAGCTGCGAGTACTAGTCAGAAACAATCTTTGTACGATGATTGCTTCTATTTAGCATTCGGGTAGAAGCATGTACAGATCGATTTCGCATAACGGATCTCTTTACTGCTGCGTGTATAAAGTCCAACATGCCTCGTTTACTTCGCCATTGGTAGTTTAAGTGACAGGTAAATTAATCGTCTAAGTGGTGAAGACGTATTCCAAACCTTTTATATATTCCTTTATTTTCCTATAGTTTAGGATAAATTTAGATCTTGGAATCTCAAAAAAAAAATCCTTGAAACTGCTAAATCTTGCCAAGCCATCTTACTGAGGTATAAATCCGATAGTAAGATCATGACTTTATTTGTAACGAAACCTTCTTCCAACAAAGACTTCTTGGAGAGCTAAACAGTGATCGTTGAGTAATACCATTCTCAATCACCGTTAGCCAACAGACGATTGCTAACGGTTACTAGAAGTTCGATGATCATGTACACAAAAGTCGCAAACCAGTTGCGGAACCAATTTTGCCCAACCACACAAATACCCTGAATGTTTGTAGTAGATACGTAGTAGACATACGTCGTATACACACGTAGTAGACAAATAATGGTTATTCCTGCCCTGTCTACAAGCTCTCGGCATCGCCCCTTCAGTATAACGTCAAGGACTTGTCCTCGTAGAAAGATCGGGCCGAAACGCATTCATATTATCCATACATATAATAACCATTTGCCAATGCTCAAATTTGAGGCAACAATAATCGCTTGTTTATTGTTACCATGACAACGTACCAAAGAGATGCCTATTAACCACCTAGAAATCGCCGCCCGCTAAGGCCGGTCTGTGGCGTGCTCTAAAAGGAATCCAGTGGCGTTGTGCGAGGGATAAATCGAAATAATGCCAAAATCAAGGTATGTTATGTATTTCACTAATAAACGCTTCGTATGTGTTGCACGCCGTCTTACACAGCTGTAGGACGTTCTTCGTCCCACTTTGCCGCTGCTGCTGTTAAAGATTCGAATTCATTATTAGCCTAACCGTACCCTTATACCGAGTTTTGCGAGTCTATATATAGACTCTTTATATATAAATAAATAAAAAAAATCTTTATATATAAACCTAGCTTTTGTTACCGCTATTCAATAACTATCTAGACGAACGACGTGCCGTTTTCGAGGTTACCACTCAGAATTATAATGACCGCAGAGATAGCGTTAGATGGAAGCGATCTATTTCTTATCGTTCATCCACGTCCGAGTAAAATGCCCTTAGCTTTTTTTTTTTTGGCAAATACACCCTAAGATTCACCTTCTGCTATTCCCACAAAGACTATCAATCATCAGCAAGGGTCTGCCTGAGCCTAGCTATGTATATTGCTTTCTCCAAGTATCTTGCTGACTCTCTACAGCTGCGAGTGCGGATGTCGGATAAGTCTACACAACAGTAATCTCATTATGATTAGGGCACAGCTTTTGTGTGGTAGCTACTTATGGGGCTTTCGGAATTGTGTGGTATGATTCCTGCAAATAACAGAATAAGCTTTACTCTATGGAAAATAGGATGAGCTAGCTTTCGAAAGCAAAGTCCAACTGCGTCGCAGTCTACACCTGTTAATTCCTATTATTCCATAGCACTGCATTGATTGATTGATGGTATTTGTCCTTTATATATGCCATGTCAGCCACGCGAGCCCTTTCAATTAACCTGCAAATACACGTCACTCGGAGCAGGTATCGCTGACATATTCTTGTCAAATTCTGAGCAGCAAATTTTAGTGAAATGTCTGCATTTGAAAGTTGTCCAAGAACTTTTACATAGTGTCAAACGTGACTTAGCCGTTAGTCTGTTTGACGATACCGATCTGATGATGTAATGAGCACCTTAGAGAGCGTAAAATTTTTGTCTTGCATGCAACTGTCGACGCCCTCAGGATTACGATTCCGATGGACGTAATACCGTCCTAGGTACGATAAAAGTTCCAAATTCCAATCGAAACATCACTATAAGCAAATATATTTTCCATTCCAGGGCAGTTATTGTCTGTGCTAGCAAATATACAGTTAACAAATTGCTATAAGCAACCACAATCTTTGTCCTGTTTAAAAATCCTCTCTCGTAAAGCACAGGTTGACGCCAGTAAGGCCGCTCAGGTAGCTCTGATGCCATTGTAATAATGTTGTTTTAATTGCTTCATTTTACCTAGTGCGACAAGCATCGTTCAGCTTACTTCCCTATGGGCGTCAAAAAACATGGTTCCATAACGTACGCTATGAAAGCTGAATGCGAGGCTGTTAAGGACCACTCTAAATCAAACAGGCTGCAGAGTACAACATCCATTCTAGTTTCCGACCGTCCGTCTCTTGTAAGAGGGAGCGAGAGAGAGGGAGCGAGCGAGATCTGACGTCATCATGAGATTAAAGTCTCTTCTAACGTGTCGATGAACGACTATTGATCTTATCCAATATGTCCTTAAACCCCTTCAGAACCCTTGCTGCTAGGTATTTGATCAGCAAATGGCTTCTTAGAAATGACCCTACAATTAGCCAGCTGGACACTCGAACATTAGGAATAGGGCTTCAGAAACAATTCATTCAGTAACGAAAAAAACGAGAGCTGCTTTAAAATGAATGTTAAGAGAATAATTTCCTGTGGGCTAACTTCGATCCGAATCGACTAGTTGACAGTGTTAACAGTCTACAAGTGTATCGGTAGCTAATCTGAGCCGATTGAATACACCCATTACATATTGGTGTAGGAAGCAACTCATGCATCTCTCACCATTATACACAGCGATCCATTCAAATTCGAACGAAATTTCGGCATCTACCTATCTACTCATAGTTATTTTCAGCACTTAAAGACCGCCAAATTTTCCTATAACGAAACAATATACTGACCGTGGCGGAAAAACACTTCGTCGTTTGCGCAGCTTAGCGAACGCTGGCCATTGTGTAATGGCTTCAAGCAAGAGATTTAAGGACTTCACCAAAATGGTTCGCGAACCCACTCGTGATACACCTGCTTTTTGTTCGCTTCTTTTTCCTATAGAAATTGCAGTGTTGCAGACGTACTTGCAGAAATTGCAGATTGCGTACTCTAATAAGCTAGAGCAATTAGTCTCTTTCAGACCTTCTGAGCCCTTTTACGCCGCTCGGAACTTTTTGGTCTGTTATTACTACACTTTATCTAGTTTATACCTAACAATGTCACAAAGTTACTTGTTGATCGAGTAGATTCAATCTCAATTAAAAACGGTGTATGGTAGTTCTATTAAGTAAACGCGACCGTTAAAAGCGACGCATGAGAAAAGGTCTTGTTGAAGTACCTGTTTTTGGCTAGATACAGCCTTAGACAGAAAAAGCTCTAAACAGAAAATGTCTAAACTTGGAGACCGGAGTAAGAGCCTGTAAAGTCACATAGATCACATAGCATAGCTTATAGAATCAATTAATCCTCTATGGAATCATTTAGTCGACTTAATTATAATAGATGTTAAAAAACTTGACTACAAACTACAACGAAATTGATATTAAAAAGCGGGCAGTTGCAACGTTTCTGGAATTTCTCGACCAAAGCTAAGAATCATAAAGTTTTCGCAGAATTTTTATCCCATACAGTGCTCGTAGGTAGTGTTTTTTCTTATATAAATTTCTTAGAAAAGTAAATAAATTTTTCAACAAAAATCTAATAAATGAAGTATCAGACACAACTGGGATCGTCGGTTTGGTGTGCTATATTCGCCATATTGCCATGCGCTTCAAATTCTGTGTACGTTGAATTACCTTTAGGGGAAAAGAGCGACTAGCTATATGGTACTACTTGCTTGGTATATGGTACTTGCTTGATCAAAGAAGGCAAGTGCCATATTTCTCTATAAACTTTTCCTTTCTAAGCCAATGAGTAGACCCGTTAATCTTGAATAACGTGCAGATGAATTATGGATGGCGGCAGTAAACTACCGTCGACATACTGCATAAGTAGCTGATGATTTGATTTTGAAATACATACATTTTTGTTATTGAGCCTGATAGATTTTTTTGGTCCAATGAAAAGAAACTACTCATAAGATATATGTTCTGGTCATTGTCGATCTTATTTGGGCTTTTCAGAGTCCCGTTTAATTATCTGGCTATAAATAGCTAATTTTGCTTTGTTTTCGAATATTATTCGATCGAGTTTTCGGCGTTCTCATCCATACTTTTATACCTAAGGCTTCATAGCACGTGAAAATAGTTGTCTTACGCCAACTCCGAGGATCGCGTTCCTAGTACGCCCTGTAGCACGGTAATTACCATCATATAGTTGCAAAAATAATAATCTTTCTCAACATTCACGTTGCACGATATCAAAACAGAACACTTCCTTTTTTAGTTAATTATTGCTCTAGACGGCCGACTCCTTTGAGGCAAAATGTGCCTACGCCTAAACTTTCTTGAACCCACATTTACTCAGAAGTAACTAAAGTTAGCGGGTAAATAACTGGCCAATAAACTATCATGGAAACCTACTGGAATCTCATCGTTTCCGGTAGTTGTATTAGTAGATAAAGAGAACCGATCTTCATGCTATCAGCTATGTAAAATATGTTTATTTTTATGAAAAAATGCATTTCAATGATTCAGTTAACAAGGCTATCTCCAAAGGCTAAACACTTAACATCAATAATCCCCCTGATAATATCGCCCTTTTAGAGAAATAGTTTACCCGTCCCATTGAGTCTACTAATTTGTAACACAATAGAATGATCAACATGGTTTGCCAAAGGGATGAGCTAACGTTAGAGCCCTATCAATCATCAGTCAGTCAATGAAATGCGACCACGGATCATGTAATTTTGAATTTAACACCCTGCCCCACTTCGAATTGAATCCTTATCCTCTTAATAATAAATATGATTGTTGTTCTAATTTAGTCAAGTGAGACAAAGAAGTGAAATAATTTACAGTTGGAAAATGTATAGTTAAATGTAATACTTATAATAATAAACCAAATAATAACCTTATAAAAAAAGGAAAATTATTTTTCTCTAAAATAGAAAATTTTCCACTAGAAATAAATAATTGAAACTGACGAGGATTCCGTAGGAGTAGAGAAGATACCCTGTTATCTAAGACCTATTGTGTTATCATATTCGAAAACGTCAATTCATTCTTTTTCTTAGTAAAGAACCTTTGCATATCTATATGTAATGGTACGCTGATTAACATAAGCTTGTTTTCAGACAAGCTACTCAACCCGGCGATAGAGCAACAAATCTTCATGTTGCATCAATCGTTATGTATGCAAAGACGGGACACAGTATTCACTGCGTCTCGTCACTACATCTCACCGTGCTTCGTGTTCACACGAGGTATTCAATGTATTATTTTAACATATAACTTAATTTACGCTAACGTTCTAAGAGACACGATTGTATTTCATCATTTTCTCTGTGCCGATAGAACCTATGGATTTGTATTGCACTCCATAGTAGACTGTAACGTCGAAGCGACTAAGGATTTTAGCGTGACAGAATTGCAAAAACTGTACATAACCCTTTTGCTATTCGTAAGAGGTAAATTAAACCATAATCTGTGCCATATGCGAAGGCGTCGTCCATGTGCAATACAGGGAATCACACGTTTCCTTGTTCATGATGACAAACAGCCAGCAAACCTATAGATATCGATTAAAAGAAAATATAATCATGAAATTCTGTTTCAAACTGCGAACTCAGCTGATTCCAACCTTGTTAGTCCATGGACGAGTTCGACAGATTCGTATCCATGACGACAATATCGATAGGTAATTATGCCAGTAAAGTGATGATAGGATGTTCTGGTTGGTGACACCGTTATTCGAAGTTATGCGTTTTCTAATCGTTGAACTAGTTTCATTGAAATAGCTGGCAATAGATTTACCAAAGAGCGTACTGCTAGAGACGCACGTTGAGCTTCAACATGTTTCAAGAGCCAGCTTACAAGTATTGAAGTACAGCCTGTGGAACCGTCGCGTCTTTGGGATGGAACTCGCAGACTTCTGGAGCTTGCCTGAAAATGACTGCCAAACATGGTCAGACCGGCGTGAACCGATCGGTCTGGACAACGTTCAGTTACTGTCAATCGATGTTACGGTTTATTACGATTGTTGTTTATATAGAAACTGTAATCTTTGACCAAACAGCTGACAGATAGCGCAATATCAGTATAGTGTGTCTTTTAACCCCTAATTTCTGTGGCTTCTTTAAGCTTTAGGCTTTAAGTGAAAGGGTTGCATGACTGACAAATTGATGGTGATCATCATCGCCAACATCACCTATGATTTTACGAACCTTTGTATTACATTATGGATTAGTAACCGTGAATAGGGAAGCAGAAATCTAGAACGAGAAATCAAGACAGAGCTGTAAATAGATGGAAAATATTAGGAGGATCACAAAGCACTGTGTTCAGAGGCCCCTAATATAGTCAGTTGAGTATCTCGTCCGGAAGCACGTTTAGCGTTTCAGATAGTTTTATTGGCCCCTAACGAGATGAACTCTTTCCATAGCCCAGCCAAATTTAATCCAGTTCTAAATCACCGAAACACAATCGAGACGAGTACCTCACAAATACGGCTCCCGGACCTCTCTGTCAACTGAATTATCTCTGACCTTACGTTTACTTCTGCGTTCACTACTGCTCACTGACGATAGAGTCTCAGCAAAGGTGCCTGTCAGGCTAGCTCCCGGTAACTTAGTTCTAACAGTAAACTAACGTCAATCGCATTTTCCCGCCCAATAGCACTGCTTTGCTCACGAAAAATTTGCAATTTATCCGAACAGCGTCTATATAACGAGTCCAGTAAGTTCCTCTGTTGGATGGCGCGACGTTGAAAGAAAGTAGCGCAATTGACTGGCCTATCCTCTTACCTACAATGTGCTTATGTCACTTGATAGCTTCGTCTCTCGTTCGAGCATGTTTTTAGATACTTATGTGCGTCGCCTATCAAAATAGGAACTTCTTGTTTCTGTTTTAGCCTTCCGAGGTACATTTGCTAGATTCAGGCACAAATGCAACCGCAATCCGTATGTATTGTATTTATGGTACAGGTGAATGTGAAATTTCGTCATTTTATGTTTGAATTTATTTATTTTACGAACGCATATTAAATTATTGAGCCTCTTCGATTTTTAAAGAGGACATAATAACTCGGCTAATTTTTCATCTTGATTATTATCATCCATGGACAGCAGATAGGACATGTAAAAACGGGTGTATTGTCTGTAATTGAAATATGCTGTTATTTTAATGTTATAACAGCAGGGTGTATTGTGTATACAACACAGGGCTGTAATGTCGTGAAAGTATCATGTATGCATTTAATATAATTCCAAGTTCGATCCTTGGAGTGAGACTCAGTTCTTCGAGATAAAGAAAAAATCAGATCACAGACATGGTATGATATAATGAGACTGACAACGGCAAACTCAATGGCTACCTTAAGAAAAAATCTAAATAACCTGACAAATTGTACAGCTGTTACGGTCAAAAATACTTATTTATAACGTTTATATACATTACCGGTATGTTGCTGAAGTCATTTAGGTTCCATTGTTGGGCCTTTATCGTGAGTTCAGAAGCGTGCGACCTGCATTGATTATGCGGCGGTCATCACAGCCCGTCTTTCAAATAATTTAAACTTCCCTCCTTACTTATATATCTGTCTCTGCTAGTGCGCAGTTAGTTGATTTTTGTGATACTACAACACATTCTAGACCCATTTGATGGCTTGCTGACTCCTACTATTCAATGTTTGTGTGTGTCTCTGTGGGCTTGTCTGTGACCTGAAATATAATTTTTCCCTTTATTCTTTTGTTACTGCTCTGATTCAGCACGCTCTCGCCTCGCATCCAATGATGTCATGCTCGTGTCCTTCTAAACTCCGTCAGTACACTAAAGCTATCGGTTCCCCTCTCTCACGAGCCCTCTCATCCCAACGAACCAGTCAGCCGACGTCGCTTATTCGATACAGCGGTAGAGCAAGCGTTGGTGGGTATCCGTTGTACCCTTGATGGTTCGCTTGTGGTTCGTTTGTGGTACCGTCTTGTCTGGCACTACTTTCGTTCTCTCCAGGCTTCAACCTGTGGGGTGAGAGAACAGCGGAATCTTTTTGCGGCCGCTTTGGTAGCGACATCGGCCCCCAACCAGCAACGACCGACAACGCGTTACTACGGCCATAAATAACATGTAGTGGTAGTCGCTTGGATGAGAAATGAATGTCGCTTGATTCACTAAGGCTTCCCTGTTTGCTGAACTGGCTTGTGTATGCGTTGGTTACCGCCGCCATCTTCGAAAGGAGAGGCACAGCTAACCTCTGTCTGAATCTGCAGCCGTCGGTGCTGGATAGCCAAGCAACCATTGAGCTGTGCTTGCATTCATAGATACCGTCGTTGTACAGCGGCCATATATTTCATTTACTAGGAAAATAGTGAGTGACAGAAGAAGAAAACAAGTTTTGCCTAACATTAGGAATCAACACCGTACGATCAAATAGTCAGCTGGTATCTTTACAAGCGACTCTGTTCATTTCGTATGGTACATTTGTATTATTATTGTAGGCCGTATGATACAGTGAAGCCTATTGGAGATCGATTGAGAGAGGAACCCTTGTTTTCATTAGCTACAGTCCGTCTTTTGGATACCCTCGCGCTGTTTCAGCAGTTGATAGTTCAACTTAGTGTGTCTCCTATCCTATGTTGTGCTGCGTATCTCATACAAGTCAGTCAATCCCTTTAACGTATTCGCATTGAATTCGCTGCTTGTAAGCATTCACGTGCAAACCGAGCGTCAATTACCTATTTCATTGTTGGTTACGGTACGTAGATTGTCGTCATCAGGGCTTCATATTGGCTCTTTCGCCATTTGTTGTACGACTGTGTGAGTCGATCGCTATCCATCTGAAGTAGACTGAAGTCTATGAAATATTTCTCTTTTTTGAGCAGATTGTATTGTTTTATTGCCGCCCTTTGAGTCGGCATCTTTACATCCAGCGCCTGTCAAACGAAGGAGGACACACAAGGTCAAGAGCTCAACTGCTGATGTTATATTCGACCTGTATCTTTATATGAGACAACTTGTGCGTCCGCTCTGTAGAGATTTGCTATTGAGGCCCATTTTCCCTATAGAAACGGTTCAACGAGCGAAAACTCTGGAGTGGATCAACAAATCGGACGTACATGTAAAAGACTATTGATCGACAAAATCATTAGCGAGGAACGCTCCTTAAAAATTCTTAAATCGAGAAGACTAGAATATCCGTCGGTAGTCATACTGCGCAAGCACTGACCAATAAAATAATGGCTCCTGGAACAGTTGTCAATCAGAGTCCAACTCGACCCCTTGACCTACCCACGACCACGATAAATCAGTCTCCAAAACAGGTCTCGCCTTCAATGATAGCAACCTCGTCGTCGCTGCCCAGTTTGGCCCCTATGGCAGCAGTCGGTGCCCTAAACAATACGACAGGACCTTCTAAGAAACAAACCATGAAATCCTCTACTTCGACGCGATCGACGATACGGCAACCACAGCCGTCTACAACTCTAGTGAAGGGCGGAGTCAGTAGCGGTCGAAAACCCAACTTTGAATTGGAAAGCGTAAGTGTACGACCCTCTTTATTAAACCTTTTAGCTACTATTATAGAATTACGCACCGTATAATCGGAATAGAGTCAGGTACATATTTGCTCCCTTAACCCTAAATAGCATTACGTTAAGACTATTCGCTACATATTGCGTTTGGTAAGACCAGTGTTGAATGCACGCATATTCGAGTCCCGTCTCAAGGGAACGCGAACAATTTTTTTCCCTGAAAAACCCAATTCAGTCTGAAAATATGGGATTCTTATCGTAACGTTTAAGTTTAGTAGGCAAACACATTACCTTTACGTAATCACGCAGACAGCAACGGGAATGTAGCCGCGTTTTCCGAAAGCACTTCGGTTTTTCTTAAATTTTTCAGCGAAAACAGTTATGGTAACAGACACTGCCAGTTCTTATTTAGCCTATGAAGGCTTTGTAGATTCTTAAAGACCCTGAATCTCTGAGTGCGACTCTGCCGTGGTACATTGCTTCAGACAGCTGGATACCCGAGATAGGACGAAATGGAGCGTGTCCATGCCCCATGTTGAAATCAGATTAGCTCATGTTTATTTAATTTTAATAGGCAAGTACGGTACTACTTCTTTCCTTTAAAGACATGGAGCCTATGATTTGCAATTAGAGCTTGGTAGGTATATATGATAGGTATTGAAATAACTGTTTAATCCTCTTTCGTTCGAAATATTGTGAGTGTTTATTATTACCATTATTATAAGTATCGGTAAACTGATCAAAAGATCAGCTGCACCTAGCTAATCAAGGAATGAGTTAGCTACGATAGTTGCATCCGTATAGCGTTTATCAGCGTATTTGACTGTCTCTTGCAATGAATATAGAGATAACAGCTACATATCGGCAAATGTTGATAGCGTGTTCTATGTGTATAGTATGGCGGCCGACGACTAACACGGGTGGCAAATCTTAACTCGGCAGCGACACGACTGTGCAAATATGTAAGACACAGTTCCAGTAAAATAGTACTAACCAGCTAAAGGGTTTTAAGAGCGTTTGATATCACTTAGCATTACTTTTTAAACAGTTAGACGTCTTGGAATTGGAAATAGACTTGGACGTAATAGTATCTCGAATAACGTTACGCACAAAAAGGGAAAGATGAGGTATATTTCAGTTTTTGCAAGTGGAAAATTACTTTTCTAAACGCGCAGCTATTTCTACTTGACTTCTTATTTATATCTTGGTTCAAGTACGCACTTCATCGTATTTTCAATGAGTCATTTATGTTAAATTATGTATAATACAGGTGAGGTTGTGATATGGGATGCGTTCCATCTTCGAACTTATTTTCTTGAACAAGAAAGCAAGGTGCTTGGTTTAATGAAAAGCCAAAATCTGTCTACCATGGGGATAAAACGTGCCAAAATTAATTCTTGTTCCTCATATATATTTAGCTTATCCATACAGAAGATTATTTAATAATTACTTGATTCATTTGTATAAAAGGAGATCGCTTTTCATTACAACTGGTATAGCCATCAGAGCTCTGTGTATATTGCCTCGTACGTGTGTCCGAAAATCAGAGCTCACTTCTTCGAGTCTAGTGGCTGGTGTAACGTTGTTGTCGTGCCATTACCGTACTTCAACACACCCTAGCCCAGTTTAGGCATTACTAGATTTGAGGCTCATTTTGAGAAACATGCATAACTAGCCTGCTGACTGTTAGCAACAGTTCAACCAACAAAGTACCTACTCAGATGGTAACTGAGTCAGGCCTGTTTAATGATAACTCAACGCCCCTAGTAACGATGCGCTGCAACTCACTTTGTTATCTTTAGTTTATTGCCACAAGCCACTACAGTACACGGTATTTATTTCGAACTCTTAACATGTGAAACTTTTCCCTAATATAGCACAATACAGACTCTAGTGAATAATAATACCAACATGAAGGCAAGTAAGAATTAGTAACATGCAGTTGTTGATGTGTCACGCCAGTAATTTGAGCTTAGGCTTAGGTTAAAAGACTTCATACGATTGTTACACTACTATATCATTGTTAAAGCTTCAAGGGGGAGCGCTTCATTAGGATTCTGCAAGTTCTCGACTGTTAATACACACATAATTATATGGCTAGATAGTCGTTCGTGCGGTCCCTGCAAACGCTTCTGTCGTCTGCTATTACTTCTGTTGGCTTTTGGTGGCCCCGAAGTTGCGTTGGCAACCACTAGACGTCTCATTAGTATTTTTTCTACTGGCGTAGCGTCATCATTGCACCGACAACCGCCTTAGCCAGCAGCCGCTTAGTCTGGAAGGGCTTACGAACGGCTCAAATGCCTGCCATCGGTTGCATACACGTAAGTTGTTGCTGTGCGTCTGCTATAGATCAGCTTACCGTTCTGTAAGGAAGTCCTCAGGAGCATCTTCGGTATGACTAAAACCAAAGTATTGGCCAGTAAACTGCTGGCGCTATTGACGCAGGGACAAGACGCAGGACGTTAGTTTGCGTAAGTCAAACCAGGGGATGACTTCCTCATACTAGCGGACTGCTGTGCTTTTAATTACCAGCCAAAGACTTACTGTGAAATGGAGTCGGAAGTCTGTACAAGGACTGGTGGTTGACTTTATTGAACACTGCGCTGAAAAGTTACGAAAACAAATGATCTACAATTTTTGTAATCGAGTGAACACTCGGTCTCAACGGGATTGAAGCGGAATGTAGTTGAAAAATTCGATCAGTGATACACACGAGTTTCAAGATATTATTACTGCAGAATTTCTGAGCAAGGAAAATATTGTAGAAGAATTTAGACGTAAAAAAATCAACATACGAGGGTCGATTATGAAATCACGAGTCCACATATTTATCTGAAAGATATCACATAGGCAGGTCTCACAAGCGTGGATGAGATTCTATAAGAAATCTAAACCAGATAAAAAAATACCTTTCTATTATCTTTTTATTACAGTGACGCTCGAGACTGAAAAAAAAAACGTCCAAATATAAAGTTACCCCAAATGCCTTTTTACTTATCAAACAAATTACTCAATGATAGTAAAGATACGATATTTTGGTAAGCAAATTAAATTTTAAATAAACAATTGGTTTTTTTTTTAAAAAAACAAGCTGGTTCGAGTTTATGTTCTGTATAATAAACTCTGGAAGCGCTAGCAGTGAGTAGACTTTTTCATTAAGTTTTCCGTTTGGCGCTAGAATATTCTGTTTATTTTCTTTATGATTAGCTTTGCCCCTGAACGTTGGCGTCACCGCGTTTCGTAAGAGTTGGAGTGTCATTCACACAGGTCCGATCGAACTCGGATACCCAGTTCGCGTATATTCTAGTCCCGTCTAAAAGAGTACAGCTGAATGGCAATGTTATCTACGCAAAACAGTTTGTTGCACAGTCGTATCGCCGGTGAATATCTACGTGAGATGAATGAGCAACGCAATCAGAATGTTGAACGAAGATCAGACGTTTGGCTTGGTCATTGTAGAACGTAAATAGACTCGTCCGATACATTTTGCGCATCCGATATGATTCAAGGTGATTAGGTTTTATTTTTAAGTTAGTGAAAGAGCAAAAAACTGTGTTTCTGCGCACAAAACTTACAGTAAGTTTTG
Source organism: Varroa jacobsoni (assembly GCF_002532875.2). NCBI lineage: Eukaryota > Metazoa > Arthropoda > Arachnida > Mesostigmata > Varroidae > Varroa > Varroa jacobsoni. Next base: position 58,852 of record NW_019213526.1, on the reverse strand, counting down.
TGCGTAGAAATGGCTAAAATGCGCTGGAATAAGAGAAAAGTATTATGTTCAGGAATTTGCAGTATTCCAACGCGATATCGGTTAGCTTTCGCTCTAAGATGCTCTACATAACTACAGTTATAGTAAGTGCAGTTGTGTACAGCATTTTAATAATATTTAAATTGGAATTTCGAGACAAAAAGCTGCCTGAGGCATAAGGGCGCTGCAAAAATTCAACCCCCTGCGAATTTTACAACTTCATTGGCACTAAACCGTAATCGGTTGAACATCGGTTCGTGAGTCATGAATGATACTTTTAAGCGTATAGCCATCTCTAGGGAAATCCAAAAGGGACTAGATGCGAATACAGCTTAGAAGTTTTTGACGGAGCGGCAAGTGGAGTGAAACGTACTACACTCAACTTTCTGGGCGACTCTTTCCATCAAGCGTCCATCAACTCTATAACTGTCTTCTGAAGCAATGTCTAACATCCGAAATATAAGTAAAATATGAAATATTTATTTAACCTTTTAACTAGCTACTGTAATTATACTTACCTTTGAAAATTGTTTAAGGTTCGCTGACATACCGCAAGTTCCTTGATGTGACAAAGTCATTCTAAATATGCAACGTGTATACGCTTGGCCCATCAATTAACATCAAGGTTCGATCAATTTTAATTCAACAATTTTTAGAACGGAGACGGGGCAGAGACTTTTATGTTGTAAATACACTGTGATAACGTTGAGCATTGGGAAACATTGTCTCTGCTGTTTGCAAATATAGCTTTGATTACAAATGAAAGGTAAACGATATGAGCGGCGTATGGTCGATCTGTTGGCGGCGCGATGATATTTTGGAATGGACTTATGTGATGGAATCTATTGTGCAGTATGTATCGACGGCAGAGCTCAACCAAGCGGCCCTGGCTTTTTTTTTATCAGTCGAATACATAGTCCTGCGAGCTATCGCGTAGATTGTAAGCAAGGTAATAATAAGGGTATTAGTTTTGCATTTACGTTATGTTCATGATAAATAACGATATATTATTGTTGTCTTACATGTAAAAAGCCCTTAGCCATACGCTGTTTGTACATAACTGCACAGGATTGACAAGCAAGCACAATTACATAGCAATTTAGATGTCATTTATATAGTATAGGCTGTGAGAACACGCGAATCGGTCTATTCACAATACCCGTAGAGCTGCTGTTTACGCGAATTGAGATAATACTGTAACATACGTCGGCTATTAAATGACCGATAAAATGTTTCGTGGCCTGTTTCGAACACTTAAACCATCTCAAGTTCCTGAAGTTAGTAGGCAAGGACGGTACCAGTGAACCGTCCAGAGAACAACCTCGTTGTATGCTTTTGTCTTTGCCATTAGCACTACTCACGGTGCTACCTGTCTGTCTCAATCTATTTCTGTATTTGATTATATCATTAATGCTGCCTGAACAGTTCCATATAGCAATGGAAGGCGGAAAAAAGCGAGCCATTGAATATATTCCGTCTTTTATATCTGGATGATGGCTGGGGTCTTTACATCAGTTACAATACTTAACTTGGTGGGCACTTTTAATGCGCGTCATTTTGTAAATAAATTTCAGTCAGGCCGCAGGCCACAAGTAATGTTGACCATGTGGAAAGTTACTTGTGACTGGCCAGTATATTCCGTTAGGCCTATGATGTAACGGATTGCGACTCGTGTGGAATTAAATGCTTACGCTTTCGCTATCCAAACAAGTTTCGTTTTCCTATTTGCATATGCACGTGCGATCGAATATATTTTTCTAGACACTCAACTCTAGCCTCTTTAAATAGAACAAGATAACGATTAAAATTATCGGTTACAGATTGCTATTATATGAATATTCATTAATGTTAGGCGGTTATAGGTATACATACCTGTTTATTAAGTTCACCGATGTCTTGAATTCTGCCGGAATTTACACATTAGTATATATTTCATGTTCACAGGAAAAACAAGCAAAAAACAAAGGGTAATATGCATTAAAAGGTGTCTGTTCTTTCAGACAGTTGAACATTTTCCGTGGTTTTTCACCGTGCTCGTCGTTAGATTTTATGGTCAGCCTGCGTCATTCGGCCTGTCGACCGTGACTGTGTGCGGTTCACAATTAGTAAATGTCTCATCGGAAAAGCTCCAAAATGATTTTTCCTCTTTTGGCCGTTAAACGACTAGCCCTATAACTCTCGATTTTTTTCAAACTGTTTCATTTGTATAGTTCTGTAGAGACCAACAGAATTGATTGAATGTTAGCGGGAAGTGTATGTAGTTCTACATTTGTTGATAACCTTTTCGTGGTTTCGAGGTCGAGCATTTTGCTAAAGACGTACCATGTAAAAATCCATATCTCATACCAATAGACGACATTGCAAGTACGGTGAGGTCACTTCGATTCAACACCTCTAATTGGATTGTACCGATAAAACCGAAGGCTCTGACCACAGTGTGTACTCTTGAGAACAAGGTTATGAACTTGCTGTGCAAATAACACTCTTAGAATTATAAAATTAGAAATCAAGAAGTTGTTTCAGCAACGACAGTCACTTGAGCTATGCGAACCAGGTATATTCAATTTCTAAGATATTAAAAGGTATGTAAATGTGTGAACCAAACCTAGGAAGATTAGTGCAGTAAATTAGTCGTGCTGACTATACCCGGCAAACATAAGGGTTGATGTTATAAATTGGCTGTGTTCTCTGGTAACAGCTTATAACTATGCGTTTCATTGCTACTATTACGGATAAAGAGTGGCTCATTTTATGCGGAAGTAATGTTACCGAATTTTGCGAAAAAACATTAACAGCTTCGAATTGCTATAGGTAAATCGACGGCTCAACGTCGTCTCTAGAAACCTATTAGTTTACATGCCTGTCTTGTCGTCGGGAAAATGCAGTTTGAAATAATGAGACCGACTTGGCAGGAACAGCGCAGTATCCATGAGTACCTAGTATTTCATTAAGAACATTAGCGGCACGCAACTTTTTTGCATTCGTATCCTCCTCTTTGCCTACATATGTCCTCGGTGTCAACTCTTCGCTATAAAATCAAAGGACCGGGGAGGTCTAGGTTTTTCGGGTGTCACGTCTGATACTGCCGTTCAAATATCGCTTCAGACGGCTGACTGCTAGCACGGAACAAAGTGTGGTTTCAAACCTATGCCACCTGATGCGTCCATAAGTTTAACAGGCAGGCATATTACCACTGCACCATTACGGGACGCTACATAGAGTCTAACCAAGGTGGATTTTGTTCCCATGATGATTCAAGGACAACCAATTTTTTTCTACGCCTAGAACACGTAGGTTGGTTAGTATTGAAGTTGGAGTAAGAGGTTGGGTAGAAATGAAGTCGGTTGTTAGACACCCTTTGTTTCGTGCCGAATGGACGGTAAAGAGACGCCCAACGGATATATTGGAGAAGCGGGTGTAGCAAACATTTTCTTTGTTTGAGTAGATATTTGTCTGGAGTTACTTCGCAGCACCTACAAAACGGCATGGTAACCATCTCTTTATAGCTATAAGCCTAATTGTTTTCATGTGTAGTAACCATTTCTGCTATTCCTTGAAAGTTTGGACTAGTGGCGGTCGTCTGCTTGATCGTTATGGTTTCCATGGCGACGCACACCTTCATAAGATGTACGATTACTACCCAAACCAGACTGCCCCGGCACGCAGAGCTTGATTACCATTAAGTGAAGGAGGATATGTCTACCCACGAGAATAAAAGGGTGAAATTATTACTCGATGTTAGTAATGGCGGCCGTTCATTGCTCTGTGTTAGTCGAGCTAATATCAACTGCAGCGATAGAATAATAGAATGACCAACAGAAGCAAGTGAGGATATTTTACAGAACCACAAGTCACACGGATGCCAAGCCACGATATTATGTAAGCTACTCCTGCTGGACTACGAGCCAGGGATTTGGTTTGCTACGTTTTAAGGCTGTGGTTTCGTTCATAGGTTAAATAACTTCAAAAGTTCACACATTTTGTTGTATAAAATTTCGACACTTGAATCTTATTAGGCGCGTCTCTTTATAATAGGTGTTTATTTAGCGATTACTGAGATTGTTCTTCTTGTTTGCAAGTCTCCATTGCATGACTGTGGATACCTGATCGATCGAAATTATACACCTTGGTAAATGGGTAGAGGTGTTCTATAAAAGCACCAGTATACCATACGACTACAGCATTTCGGGATATTTACGTACTTTGTTAGGTAATAGGCGATATTTTGTATAGTTAATGAGTAGACATTACATAATAACATTACATAAGAACTATACACGTTCGCATTTACGATTGATCTCAAACCTCGTCACTATATCCAGTTCCAAATGGGAAGGCACTGCCTAAAGTTTGTTTTTAGTATATATCAGCCTTACTTAAATAACAGCATTTCACTACCATTATTGGCGTCATGTTTCGAATATCGTTCGTAGTTGGTTGGATTTTTAAATCCGTTTTTTTCCTTTTTTCTTTCGTTGGTTTCAGGATCGGCTTAGGTCATTTGGGTCGTGGCCGTCAACGGCTCCTATTTCGAAAGAAAAGGTAGCCCGCGCGGGCTTCTACTACCTCGGCAATGGACTCGAAACAGCTTGTCCAGTTTGTAAGCTTGAAGTGTCTGATTGGGCCTTTAATGACGTCGCGTTCACAAAACACCGCGACCGAAGTCCTCAATGTCCGTTTGTTCTGAAACAAAGCTCGACGATCGTGCCCCTTGACGAAAGGATGAAACTGCCCGAGCAGCGTCTGTTGACATTTGAGCGCTGGCCCAAACGGGACGTTGACCCACAGAGGCTGGTAAACGCCGGATTCTATTATCTCAATGAAGGCGACAAGGTTCGATGTGCTTGGTGCAAGGGCGTTATCGAACAGTGGCAAGCAACAGACGTGCCATTCGAGGAGCATGCTCGTAATTTCTCTTGCTGTCCGTTTATACTCAACCCGCCAGCGTACGCCTGTCGTGGTGAAGACGAGGTTGGGCATCGCAACATGTACTCGTTCTCGGGTGCACCTGCCAATCAAAACTTGTGCAGTGACATTGCCCTCCTGAAGGGCGTAATTCGACACGTAGGGCCAAAACAACCGCATATGGTTTCACAAGGCAGTCGTATGGCGACATTTACTGAGAACAACTGGCCTCAAACAGTGAACGTTTCGCCCGAAGATCTTGTTGAAGCCGGCTTCTTCTTCCTTGGCATGCACGATTACACGAAATGCTTCCATTGCGACGGCGGTCTGTGTAATTGGGAGACAGGTGACGACCCCTGGGTAGAGCATGCCCGCTGGTTCCCTGAATGTCAATTCGTTCAGCTAAGCAAGGGCGGAGCATTCATCGCTGAGTGCCAACAACGTCACGAAAAACTAGTTAATGGCGCGGTAGCCCAGGCAGAACTTCAGGCTTTTAGTGAAGTAGAACCGGGAGGAACAGGCAGTGACTCAAATCTTCCGCTTCATTTGAGAACTGAGCTTGAAGAAATAATGCAGTCGCCCGTCGTCAAGTTCTACCTCGAGAAAGGTGTACCGAAACAAGTGATTCGAATGACCGTAAAAAAATATATGCTTGACAACGAGCGCGGTTTCCGTGATCTTGACGAAATTACACACGTACTCGGACAGGTGCTCAGCTTCGGCAACAAGAAGACTGCGCCTGCCAATGAAAAAGGTAGGTGGATACCGGATATTTGTCGGGAATTCAATGCAGCTAAACCCGATGAGGTTGATTCAGAATTGGCGTACAATAGAATAAAATTCATATTGTACCAGAATAACAGTTTTACTTTTCCGAGCGAGACAAAAGCAACAACTTAAAAAATAATGAATCGTGATGCATTATGATTTGGTTTGTCAAAAAACTGCTGCATGTACCCTATCCGATTGTTCAACGCATGAAATATACTGTTCTCACCAGTCACCTCACCAGTCACACGTATCTTCGGATTTATCATTGCTATGATATACATTTGTGCATAGCTTAATTATGAAATATTTTGCTAATCTAATGCTACATGAATTTTTATTTTCACCCGTTTGCGCAGATTAATTTAATAAGCTATTTGAACGCTTACAAACGATTCGCCTATTCTTGTTGTTTCTTTTTCGCAGAGCAACGTAATCCGGCCGAAATTCCTGAGAACGTGCTATGCCGTGTATGTATGGTTCAGGAACGGGGTGTGGTATTTCTTCCATGTGGTCATCTGGCCACTTGCCCCTCGTGTGCAGCCAGTGTAACAGAATGTGTGATGTGCCGGACCCCAATCGCGGGTACTTTGAGAACATTTCTTTCGTAATCTTCGCCTGCCTCGGACAGCTATTTAAGAGATGTTTTTCCACGAAATAAAAACATCAATATACCAGCACAGGTCTTTACTGGAAATGGTTATCCAACTGGAAGACTATATGCCTTTGTAGTATAATGTCCTACAGGATGTCTACAGCGTCCTTGCAAGGACGATGAACAACTAAGCCTGCTGCTGCCCACATAGCGCCGTACATCGCGAATTCAGCAATGCGTAGGCAAGTCGCTGTCACTACAGAGGACGGCCGGTAGCGGAAGAAAGCAAAAAGTGCCACCGTAAGAAAGCACTCTTAGTCGAACGAGTATATTGAAATTCAAATCGCTGTCTTCGCCACAGCATATAGCAACGATTAACAGTGAAGTTCCTCAAATGCAATGCAGCGAACTTCACTACGATAGTAACGAAACAACATCGATGAACTCTTGGTTCTGTAGTTTTAAATATTTTTGTGTTGTTTTGACGTTATAATAGAACATATTCAAACCTATGTCGGTATAAATTGCATGCTAATTACGTTAACGCCTCAGTCGAATTTGAAAGGTAGACCAATATGAAATTGCCACCCATGCTCGTCCCTTTGGTAGTACCACAATCGTGGTACCAGGCTTGATGCATAGAATTGATAGCAGATTACTGTAATAAGAATACAATATGAATGAACATTATTAATATGCTGAAAACATGATAAATAGAATACTTCATAAAGAAGAAGCATTATTACATAGCTTTATGAAAAAAAAACCAGTTTGCCCGGGTAAATGCGCAAGACAAAAGCAACAGTAATTTTCCGCGGCGTATTTGTTGTATAATAGTTAAATTTTTTTCAAGATTAAGATTTTTGGATTGCCGATCTCATATCTGTTATGGTGATCATGAAGACTGTAATGAAAAGTATACAAAATACAGGGATAGAAGAATAGGTATATCATGCCAGGTTATACGGGACATGTACAATGTACCCAACAAAGCACGTATGCATCAGCATATTAACAGCTTTTATAGTTAAAGGCTAGAGGAAGTGCCCCGCAGGGCTCAGGACGATAATCCGTTTCGTGAAATAAACGGTGTCGCATCTTACCTGGACATATTTAGATGTCAAATTAAGTAGATTGGTTTCAAAAGCAATTGGCAATCTGTAGGTGTTCATCACTATTAAATAAGTGATAACGACAATACCATTTATAAGCATGTCTATACTCAAGACAATATTTTAAATATATATAAGTAATCAGTGAAACAAAGGAAAGACTAGCCTCAAGAGATTTAGTGGGCATATCTTTCATATTCAGACAATAGACATTAAGATGAAGAAAGCACAACTTGCGGAACTATGAGGTGTCCTTCGTTAAAAGACGTTAGAAGAAGGCTTTTTTTGTAAATACATGTAGCAGATGTAATTGCGCAAAAAAATTAAAGCAAAAAAAAACATAGGTTTAAAGGAAAAAACGATGGTGTGCTTATTTGCTTAGGTCCTATTATAAAAGCTAACCACTTATCTAAATTATTCATTATGCCACTTATAATATAAATCATTGGCCCTTACTCTTCCAGATTTTGTTTTTTGTTTATTATTTCATTTGAATTTCAGTGTTAATCGGTGATATTGTGCTGTCATGTTTTATAACATACAATCAATTAATCAATACAGTTAATCAAGCTATATTACACAACATGTGTTATTGAATAAAGAAAGCTCAAGGTACAACATCTACTTGAAATTCATTGAGGGAAAAGTCCGTGGTCAAAAACGACTATAGAAGACGAAACTTTTCAATCTATTTTTTTTTCGCTGTTTGAATTTTTAGTCACCCGGTTGTGACGGCATCTCTGTAAGGGGACTGAATTAATGGCATCGCGTGGACTAATTCGAATTGAATTAATTCTAAAAAATTATATTGGTCTATATAGGGGCATAATTTCGTATCTACAATGTATTTGCGCGAAGAGCGCTACAAACAACCCTCACTCTGATTCACCTGTTAAAACGAGTAAGGATGAAAGTGTGGACAAATTAAAATGAGTTTTGCTTAAGAATAGCCGATTCAGCTTTAGACAGTTTGCAAAAGGATTTGATGTTTATTTAAATTTATATGAAGCATGATAGATTATTTTGAAGGAGTATTCAGCATAAAAAGGAGGTTGTGTCGAAGAAGTAGGTGCAGATTCGACTATAACAATCTGAACAGAAGTTTCAGAAGCGATATGCCAGATCTATCTCCCCGTGACTTCTTTTGCCAAATATCAGGTAACACGTGAAAGGAAATAATTTTTAGACGATCAAGAGGATTCACAAACAAAAGCAAACTATGTTACATTAAGCTCGAAAACCCCATTACCGATTGCAAAAAACGGTGGTACGCGTGTACTGAATCCCGACAGATATTTCATACGGGGAACAACTAGAACTTAATTATTTAAGTATTATTTTATATAAATTTATTTTATTTAACATAAATATAAGTATTTTTATTTAAATTTATTTAAGTTTACTTCAAGTATTTTTAATTTATTGGTACTTTTTTGACCCAACAATATATATTACGATAGTGGTTGTGTTATAATTGTTAGCAAACTATTCCAAATACTAATTTAGTAAGATTTGGTCTGATTGCCCATTCGCCACCATACGCTACTATAATACTTAGCCTTTACAAGGATGTCCGGCGGGCTTTAAAAAATGAAAAAGCTAGTTGAACTAGAACGTCGATTTTTTTGTGTTAGAGGTGCTCTTGTTGATTTTTTACACATTTGAGCCATTGCTCTGGCAACTCGGACAACCTTTTTACCATTCACGTTCCATGGCTTTTCGAAATAAATCAATAGTGTGATGCGTTTATCCACCAACGATGCTTTTTAGGGCATGAAAAGCTTCATAATTACGCAAATTTGAATCCGAAAAATAAGCGAGTTGAAGGCATTGTTGATATATATTTACTGAATGCAGAAAATAGTTGGTGTTCTGTGACGAAGTCTGGCGTAGTCATCAAGAAATCAGACTGCCGTGCGAACGCTCCTCTTGAGAAACTTAAAAGATAGCGACCTGCAATCATTGTTTTAGTTGCGGCGCGTATCGCATAGTAGTAGATGCCGCTAATGTCTATTTTAAGTCGTCCTGAGATGTAAATAGTTATGACCGAATCTACTCGACACATTTGATTTCTACGTAGGACAATGCCATTTTCTTGTCTGGTCAGTTTCCGGCCAGCGGTAGAGACCGGACCGCGTCTCGAACCGTGCCTCGTCTGTCTCTACTGTATGCGCCAAGCGGGTCTTTCTATTCGCGAAAACTTCATCAAGTTTCGCAACGACCTGGCGCAATAAGTAACTGGTCGGAGTTAATTCACGGGAGACTCATTTTTCATTAAGTTCCCGGATTTTCAGTATTTTTATTATAATTCTGAAACGCGCTACGTGTGAAGTGCCAGATTTGTTCGACAAAACTCTTAACTTCCAACCTCTTTTTTCGCGAAAAACCTCCTCAATGGCCGAAACATGTTCTTGTTTTTTGGGTTCGCTTGTCTTTCATATAATGCATGTTTGCTTAAAACCTCCTTGCGTAATATCTTCACTAATCTTCGATAATTTTCCGCAGCACGAGGAACAAAAACTTAATCACGGAGTTTCGATTATTGTGACATATATTTTTCCTTCTGAGCTCATTTCACTTAGAGTAAACTCAACCGGTTTGTTTCGTACTCGTTAAGTTTCTTGAAGGGTAGAGTATTTACCAATAGAATTTCAATTGCTAATGGGGCCTAGAATCGAATGTGGTAAAACTTCAAAATCCGCCAGATTTGGTTGTAGCAGCCTAACATTTGGTCAGTCTGGGAGTTCTCAAGCACAAATGCTGCCAAAAAAAAGCGGCCCTAATAACGCTACAAATAATCAAATTCAGTTTTCAACCACTGACGAAATCTCTTTAATTTCCTTTTACCTGCTAAATCACTTACTATAAATTATTCCTTATATTTTTCTTACGTTGTTTAGTTCTGTACATAGTAATAATATACAGTAATGTCTTCGCAATATTCATGCAAGTTTACAGGAGCAGCCTAGATGCAGAATATAGTTGATGAGCCATGTTAGAAAAGTAAATCAATAACGATAAAGAGAAGATTAAATGCGAAAATGAAAACGAACGCTGAAGTTGGCATTACCCGGAAAATTTGTTTCGCTTGCGGCTCAATGAAACCATAATTATTTTTTGCGTTTTGGTCAGCAGACTTCGGCAACTACTATCGGTAAGACTTTGTTGGATCATTTTTATTTTTATTTGAAATTCTATATATTTATTTACATATCGAATATAAATAAATATATTTAATATAAAATAAAATACGAATATAGGTTTGATGACGAATACGGTGATGATGTACACGTATGTGTATATCATAGTTTAATAATTTTTTAATTTAATTGTTAAACGTTTGACGGAGTTAAAGTGGTGTGAAAATTACAGTGTTGGTTTTTACAAAGTATATATATATATAATGATAATACATTTACATACTAAAATGTAGTAAGTGTAAATCACCATCGATTAGAATTTTGTCACAGGAGACACGAGAAACTTAATCTGGTGCTAAGACGTGTTGGCCGTTACTTGAATATTGTTGAATTTATCTAGAAGCTCAAAGAACGTCCTCGCAGTACAAAGTTCATTAACTTTCTATCCCTGCATTGCCAATATCGAGAATAGGTTTATCTCCTGGACTATCAAAGTGAACTTGACTGAACGTTAGGAAATCATGACACGACAAAGGCCATTTATGTTAAACGGTTCATTAGTATCATTAATTATTTATTAGCAATTTAATCTGCGCCAGAATGACGTGCGGCCAGTTAGAAAACCGCGAAATGTATGAGGTCTTCTACAATCGCTCGATTATCATTAGCAGATTCTTCCATAAGTAGCAGCTTCTGTTCCGCTTAAAGCATTGTTCATGTGAAATAACGCTTCGTAAATTAGGGGGCTCTATATTTACGATATTCTGCATTATTATGACGCAGTTGGTTTCACTTGATGTATATTAATATCAACAGCGCCTTGCTTATTCAGGAAAACTACTAAGATCCATATGATTTTGCAAAGATATTTTATTTATTATTTATATTCTAGAAATTAAGACGTTATTTTAATTAATACACACAAACGTCTATATCAGTTTACTAAAATGAGGATCGAATTTTCAAGATATGCTTTGAGTCGGCAAAAAAATTTACACAGATTCTAAAAACTCGAGGAGCATAATTTAAGAATTAATTTTTAAAAAAATCACATTTATGTACAAAATAATTAGTTGTTTTTTATTGCAGTCGTGGAATAATAACACAATATGTAGAAAAACATCAGCTCACATAACACCACCTTAAAGAGGAAATAACTACTGAAAATAATGAAATACTACTGAAATAAAATCATTTCTAGGTCTAGTTCAGTCCTATTTAATATTCATACCAAAATTAAGGGATGGATGACTTATGCCTTTTTAGAGAAAAACTGGCAGTTTGAATGATCTGATGATTATACAACAGCAGTATTTAACAGTGTGCAATAAGCAATAAAACTTATAATAACTCTTTTATTATTATACTAATTTTTTACATAATTCTCCCAGTTTTGGTCTGACGAAAAACTAGCACTTGTGACAAATACCTATTCGTTCAGGATCTCACTAATAGGTCAGGGCGTCGTATTGCTTCTCATTCTTGATTTTTTTGAGAAGCGAAACAAAATCGCTTTCAATACAACTGGGAGATACACTACTATACAACTGGTGTGAACAACATAAGTTATTTTATATGGACGGGGGTGACGAAAGATTGAATCGACCTCGACGGAAATCATTTTACATTAATTACTGATCATTGACGACCCGTTTAAATTCCCTTAGGTACTTGCGCTACTTTAGTTTGCCGCTGTTTTTTTGTCACAGAACTTTACAATACATTTTTTAGTATAACTTAACCATGACGCTAAATACCAAAGAGGGAAAAAACGTAACAGTGGAGATTTTTGTAGTGGGTTTCCACAAGAAATAAACGACCAGCAATCAAAAGAAGAACCAAATTGTTATTTCTATAGGTAAGAAGTTGAATTTTCACCCTTAGAGTGGAATGAAATGAAAAAAAAGCATTATGCAATGATATATTATCGTATACCATTGACCGATGTTCGCGCAGTCGTCAGTCTCACTGTTACAAAACGAAGAATATATATATATATATATTAAGAGTACAAACTGGCTACAAATTAAGAACACTTGATGTAACATACATGCAGGACCTTTTAATTGCCACAGTTGATCTTACACGTTGACAGTAAGTGAATCGTTTTCAGTGAAGAACATAACGATTTAAACATACACGTGATCGTTTGTCAGGGATTTACTAGGTTCGGTTAGTCACACCTTGTAGTAACGAATCATGGACTATAATTCCAAAGTGCCGTATTTGTCCTAAAATTTATTTAGAAAGAAGATTAGGTCATAAGCTATCCGCGTCATACCATCTTGTTATAAATAAATTTGGAGAGAGAGGTGTACGAACCATAGAACAATACATTAAACAAAACAGGTGATGCAGGATTTATATGAAAATTTGTACTAGCTAAGAATGACCCAGATCTAGAAAACTGCATCCAGAAAAAAATTGAAATTATGATGAAGCTAAAGCTACTTTGGCATTCTCTAATGACACAGTACAAATGATTTCCCAAAACTATATCTCTAAAAAATATGTACCGCAGAAACTAACGAACTATTTACTCCAAGTGGTCGGTCAACACCTGGTGTTCCAGGTAGTTATAAAAAAGGCCCTACCACCGAGGCGTTTCGGATTCGGAGCTTAGATCCCGAAGAACGTTATCATATAAAACCACATATGTAGAAGTAACGATGTATAGTAAAACTCTCACCAATTGCGTGTCACGAATGAATTGTTGTCCATCAGATATTCGCTATTGATCAGGTTATGCACTGATAATATGTAGCTGCTTTTCATCTTCCTTTATACACAATTTCTAGAACTCATTAAAATGATACTTTTTCTTACAAATTGGCCAAGACATGATGCGACTAGTCCAGCTGGCTATGGCAACTTGTCTATGTAGGCAGACTTGTGTTTTTTTGCGTGTCCGTTTACTCAGGTTCATTTATAATCATGTAGATTTGTAAATATACACAAATTTTGCAAAAATAATATCATTTTGCCGGGACCTATTTGTATTGATTTAGTTGGTCTTGTGCACAGAAAACATTCTTAAACTGTACGAAAGCAAACAGTATTGTATTACGTAGCTAAAAACAAGTTGTTAAGACGATTAATCAACACAGTAGATCGCCACGCTGTAAGGGGACTAATATCCAGGTGTATACTTATCTGTACCTGAAGCAAATGTCCACGGATATCCATCCTTACCTTCACAAAGAATGATGAACGCAGGTTAGCTCATTCATTTTAGGTAGTTTTATAGTTGTCCAAATGCTCCATGCTACATTGACTTTGCATAAATCATGCAGTAGTTTAGCTGAGATAAAAACCCCCGCAACCCCCTGAAAGCAGAGTTAGATCTCACAGGGAAATTAGTTTAGCCCTTAAGTGGTGTTTAAAAATCGTAGCCCAGGGGATTTTGTCTAATCTATGGTAGTCACAAACTTTTGACGCGTTTCAATTGACTTGCCTGGGTAACAGAACTACCACATTTTCTAAACGTATACGAAAACAAAGATTTTAGTCATACGGATATTCTACAACACTCTTTGCTCTATTGTTCTATAGCATCATTCAGTTGAATAGCGTCATATTTGCTAATTAAACAACTGAAATTTATGCATATATATACTAAACAGCTATGCAATAATAATGAAGAAAACGCGACTAGACGGGTTCGTTATTTTATTTGACGGGAGTAGATTGTTTAAGAGGGCGTGAATTACTTCTTTCGTTTAGTCAGCCTAACTAAATAAATCATCTGCTTTTGTTAGGTTTGTAACCAACTGATACGAAGCGAAGAAAAGCTGCGCACTCCAAATTTCGTGTGGTTTCATGTAGGGTGACAAATCTTTTAGGCGCAACATCAATATGGCGCAATTTTTGTTTATGAAAATACAAGGCCCACGATATACCTATCAGGAATCATGCGCGCTAATAGCCTGATTGCAAGTGCTTCGCCTAGACTTTCCGACTAGCGACTTTCGTCATACACAGAAATCAAACGCTGAATCCGAGCAAGCAACGAAAAGGCTGTGGAACCGCTTCGTCAAGCTACACTCCATTTTTCCACTCCTGTTCTTGGCTAAATTAGTAGAGACGAACGGCGCGTTACATTGAGCACCGAGAGAAAAGTGCTGATTTTGATGGGTTCGAAAGGCAGGCTCGAATGTACGACATTGTTGACATCTTAATCTGCTGGATGCTTCAGACAAAGGAACGGCTTCAAATAACGTCGTTACAAAGCTAAGATTGCGTCAAGAACACTGTATACTAGCGATAGACTACTATTGATAGTCTATTAGCGGACCAGCTTAGCCTCCATATAAAGTGAATAGGACGATCCAGAGAATGCGCAAGACCGGCTTTTGGCATCGAAATTAGCATATATCATTCGGAAGCTACACGTACAGTGAGTACCTATTTGCTTTAATCCGCAAGTAGAATTTGTTTAAGCAAGCCTTTGCGAAAAGATTGATAATCAATATTACACAATACAGGAGCCTATCATTTGCGAAAATGTTCACTGCGAAAATTCCTATTCAAAGCAACTTGGCGCAACCCCCATCGTATAGGTGGACTAATTAATCCTTCTAGACGACCTTTTATTCATAAATAGCACACGTTACTTTTGTGGTTAAGGTGACAATATTTTGATTCTTCATCGCTGCGAACTTTACAGTCAGTTTCTGATAATAGGTTACTCGACAGTACGGATCCTTACAGAGCACTTAGCAACTAGTTACTAGCAAACTTAGTTAAAACTGCTGTTAGTACGTATAAGTAAAACTAAAAAAAAACTTGAACGTTCTTGCTATATTCGAATATATTAGGCAATCACCCTTTTTTTTTTATCTAAAAATCAATGGAAAACAACACTTCGCGAAAGATTATATTGCGCAAGCGCTTTTTAAAACATACAGGAAACAAAGATCGATATTAAAGCATATTGGTAACAATACGTACAAAGCCAAACATGAATTTAATCTCTCTAGACAACAGGCATTATCAGCGTTTATTTTCGTAGACAAAAAGTGGCCTTTTCTATATCGTATTCAATATATAGAAAATGTTTTTGGGAAAAAAGAACGAACCTCTTAAAAAGTTGACAAATTATTAATTTTTCTTTAAGTAGATACACTAAAAATAAGAGGCAATTCTAGACGAGCAGTCATCTCGAATGATGGTTACGCTCAATAACTTCAGTAGAACGAACGGTTTTGTCTACCTATTCAAATCTTTCGGTTCAATAACGGTGTGATTCCAGGTGTGAAGACTGAAGTGTTAAGCGAACCCACAGTTTGTGCTCCTAATATTAACTCGGAATACCGAAGTCGATAAAGCTGGTTCCGCCATTTGCGTTATCAGTACCGACTTGGGCTCATTTCAAAGTGGCGAGTACGCAAAATTGAAATGGTTTCCATATAGACCTTTTTTTGTTACTTTCCGCAGTGTTAGAGGTATCGTCACATTATTGTTTTTATTGTCTATTTTCTCCTGTCGGTTTTTTTCCGTGTGATAAAATGAATGATCGCCTTCACACTTTATTTGGGTTCAGGAGACGTTTTACGGTAGCTGGATTGCGGCGCCACTGTGGTGGTGAATAGGCGGGACATCCGGGTCAAGACACCGGGCTCGAATTTTGCTGAGGTCTGGTAATTTAAATTTTTTTATTCCGTTGTAGATATTGGTTGGCTCGGTTATCAGCCAAGAAAATTATTTAGATAATATTATACATTGCTATTACATTGTGTATTTAGATTACGTCACGGCTCAGACAACAAGGCCATCTTCTGGATAGCGAGACGCTTTTGCTGTTGCAGGCAACCGAATGTATTGTATTCATATAGGAAGTGTGGCGACTACCGTATCTTTAGTAGGATTCCGTAGTCGAATCGAGGTCGATTTTCGATTAAAAGCTTCATTGCGTAGCCCATTTACAATGCTAACGAAAAACCAATGCTTCGTGTGGACACTTCGCACGTCTAATACGGAGCGCCTTGATTCACCTTGAAACGTCCAGAGACATCGAGGATCGCTCCAAAAGAAAACGCAAAAAAAAACCAAAAAGGGAACAATGTTTTGATTTCGGCGATTGGTATTATCTAATAAGACGCACATTTGTTTATTCGCAGTGTGGCTGTATCCTTAAATCATTCCACGTATTTAGTATCTCAGCCGATTGTCCACTTGTTATTGAAAGTACTTCTTCGGTCGTCGGTCGATTTCTTACGCAAAATCCTAAATCCCGCCTATCATCTGCGGCACAATGTCCGCAAAAAGGACATGAAGTGTGCTAAAAATCGTATACGCTGACCCCTAAGCTCTACCGTCTTACCTTACCATTTTGGACAGCGCATTTTGTTTCACGAAGTCTATAAAGATGTATTCGTGTGCGGCTACTATGAGCTCGAGCTCTCTTTCGTTGATTAAGGTACGATATTTAACACAAGAGCCACGTCCGTTATTTCTCCGATTGCCAGTATCACCTAACTAACTGCTCTCAAGGCCCAGCTGGTCGCGTAGGCTATTGTTTAGAGGCTAGCCAGCACAAGGTTATAGCAAGCGCCCGTGCATATCGCCGCACACCACGACATTGTAATGGCGAAACGCAGGATCGCCACTCTGACGATTAGGCTGACGCAGACTGAACTCGTGGAATTCCTGGCTACCGTTTTTGGAATCGATAGTAACCATCGAAAGCAGTTATGAACAGTGTATACAAACTCTCAAAAAAAAAAAAAAAAAAACCCACTGGAACGCTTAGTGATACTGCAGAAATCAATCTTTGCTTGTATAACGGCACATCGGGCCTAGATTCGGTATCGATTGATCTAAAACGAATATCTGATTAGTAAAGATTACAGGCACGTTGTGCAAGAAAACCCGCCTTATTCTAACTGCTCTGAAGCTTGAACTGGCTTTCGTTGTATAAATCGTCTAATTGAAAAGGTCTATAGACATAGCCTATTTCTGTTTCAATTTTCCAAACAAATTGAAATCAATAGGAAATCAATGGAAAATAAATCAACACGAATATAAAATAAATTTCGATTTTATTGATCTGATAGATAATTGCTTGTCGGCTATAATTTCAGTCGCGAAGGACAAGTACGTTTATTAGTGGGCTGAGATGTTTCCCATTTTTACAACGACCGAACCATTTATTGCAGCAGAAATGACTGGAATATAGCGATATCGATTGTGAACAAAGCTATGCAAGTTTAACTGACTATAAAAGCGTGTTTTATAGAAAAAGAAAGTAGTAAAAGTGGAAGCCAGCAAAAGTATGAGTGGGTCAGACAAGCTCAGACAAGCCATAACCTATTTTGGGTTTACTCGCATTGTTATCTTCCATTTATCTAATGTGTGCCTTTTTCGTTTCTGGAAACCTTAATCTTGGAGTTACAATTATTGCTATTTAAACTACAAAACTGAATTGTTAATTCAAATCGAAGACACACAGATATTCTAGAATAGAGATACAAGTCTTGCTCATACGTATGAGCCAAAATTACCAACACGAATTAGTGAGCCACATTGTTAAAAATTGCCCTTGTTTTACAGTTAATAAAATAAAAGATATATATATATTAAGAGTACCTCAAATACTCGACTGCTTCTGTGTACAATATGTTGTCTCGAAAAATAATATTAATGAGGTACCTGCAAAATCGGAAACTGGATTTAGAGATTTTTCTGATATAACTAATACAAACATACATATTGTTATTAACAAAGGTTATTCTCGATAGTTTTTACTAAGACAAGAATTGAATAAAAATTTGATAGCCATCTTACTGAAGTCATTACTTAGTATAGATAAATTACAGGTTCATGCAACAACGTTTGGCTACAACGGAAAAGTCGACCACTTCTCTCCGTGCAGGTTTGGTTAAGTTATAACTAAGCTACGATGGTGTGTTAAATGAGAATAGATGAAAAAAAAAAAACTAAAATGCAAAAATCTAGACATCGTAAGCCATCCCTGGCTTTTTATTTCTGCCCTTCTGTTTTGCTCACCTCGCATGATCGCTTGCTCGAAAAAATGTTTAATGCAATAAATTTTTCGATGTTCTCTAATAAGATACAGTACTTCCAAATCTATCTGTAAAAAATGCTTATTCTTGCCCAAAAACTTAACAGTATATAATAATAATAATAATACGCCATCAAGACAGTATATGTTTCATATGAGAATATTTGGCAGTTTCTGCGCGTGTGGAGAAAATCGATATTTTTAGTCTGCGTGTTAGATTCTAATACTGTTATTACAGATCCTTCTCTAGTATCTGAATACGTCATGGCCACACGAACGTACTGGATATAAAATACACGAAATGTATACGTTTAATGTTACATACTCATTATAGATTAGAGCATAAGCGCTTTTTTTAGCAACATACATTTCCAAGACAAGCCAGTATTGTTGTGTATGACAACAAGTATTGTCAAAAATAAAAATGAGCGTTAACATATTACTTCATCCAGATTACAGTTTTAGGAATTCCACTTGTTACAGCCCGGGCTCAAATTTTTGCATGGCGAAAAGCAGACTGGTTTTTCTAGACATTGACCCCATTAAGGACGGATAGTCACAAACTATTTATAGTTGCCACGTGCGGTTTGCCTGCTAGAGTATTAACTACGAGATCGATCAGAGAGAACACTCGAACTGAGGTGTGTGGGCAATACCGCATTGCGTGACGAATAGTTTTTCTATTCTTTCCTATGCGACAGTTGCGATGTTCATTACTTTCGTTTTCGATCTCATAATCCCTTCACATTGGCCGAAGAAAAACTGTGACGAAGAATGACCACTTTATTCTATAACAAATGTTTCTTTCTATGTTTTCTTAGCCTACCATTTGCAGTTGTGTGCTCTGTTACCAATACATTTTGCAGATACGCTTTGTATTGGATACGCGCGCCAAACCAGACGTTCGTACCGAAGTGACTATTGCGAAACAGAGTAATCCCCTAGAAGAAACTTCCCAAATCCTACCAGTTTATGCTACTTAATAAATCAAATGCTGACACAGCTTAAAGCAGCATTTCCCAGAATTGCCATTTGGATATTTGGCTTGAGTGACTTCAAACAAGCTGGATACAAATTAAAATAAAAAGAAGTTTATATCATTTTAATCTCGACTCAATTGTATGAGCAAACTGTATGCTCTATTAATTTCTGTTGTTCTATAGAAAATATTCATAACGTCACAAAATGTATAAAAAATTCGAATTTTTACGCGTAAATCATAGTTTAGACCAGTAAAGCACTGGGTAATGGGATCGATGTACCATAGATAGTGTATTTGCGCCAGCTTGGGAATTAGTTGAATAGCATTATGTCTAACTACCGCCCCTTGCAAGCTTGAGCTTCTTATTAATAGTATTACAATGTGTAGATTTTTTTTTTAAAGACCTATATTTCCTTCAATAAATCTACAAATATTGAAACATCGTTTGCATCGAGTAACTCTACATCCGTTAAGTTTTATTTCAATGTATTACAGAATAAAAATTGTCTCGACGAAGATGGGATTCGAACCCACGCGGGCAGAGCCCATTGGATTAGCAGTCCAACGCCTTAACCACTCGGCCACCTCGTCGCTCGAACTAGTGTCGATAGTAATTTTCATTTAGGGACCAAGTTTGACATGCAACAACACAAAGGGCATCGTCTTAACAATTAGATCTTTACTTTTCATACCGATAGCGACAACCCGAACGCCTCGAAGACGTAGTTGGGTGGCCTGGGACGGCTGGTTATAGATAAATTGTACATGCATACATGATAGTAATCGAAAAGTTTTCGGTTCGGCGCTCTTCGAGAATACAACTTTTTCATAGGGCAAAGTTCCGTGTAGGCACAGCACAATGCTTCGTTAAAGTTTTAAGACATTTTGTTCTAGCTAGTCGCTTTCTCCTGTCTTTATGTGGCAAGAAATTTACATTGTTTTTTAGGTGGTTGCCACGACAAGCTAGCATGATCTAATTAGATTGCCTAGGAGCAAAAAAGATATTTAGAAAGCAATGGGTTGGACATCTTCTGTTGGATAGCTTCGTTTCATCGATGTACCTCGAGCATGTACAGCATTTTCTGGATGGTTCTGTTTATCTTAACCACTTCTAATGCATTGAACTTTCTGTTTTTTTTCCAGATGAGGATATGGCTCAATTCTCGACCCAGAGGTGGCCATTTGTTTATTTGGCCCGTGTCAACGTAGAGACACTTATCTTCAGTCGCTCATAACCAATTTGCATGAAAATCTATCAGTGTGCCTGCGTCCCGCAAGCACTGCTAAGCGCCGCGATAATAATTGTCGGTGCTTCCTCGTGCTCTTCTCTCACATTCGGAGACGTTTCCAGATCCTCCGTTCTACATTTTGAATTGAATACCGTATACTGAAGATGATTATCGATAGCCGAATGTGCATAGTTCATCTTCTCGACCAACTATTTAACAGGCTGTTTGTTACTCATGGTTTTCATCGTCTTCGGATGGCCACACGAAATAAAGCACATCCTCAAGTTAAGCTGAATTTTTGAATTTAGCAAACTATTTTTAAACCATATTTATCCGGTTTGGGTTAAATTTGGGTTGACGACCTGAAAAGATTCGTAGCCTAATCAGGCTATTGGGTACAGCTATTGGAACAAATGTTTTTTTTCTCATTTCTTATTCAACTTCAGTTGAGGTTTTAGTTAATTGAAAGACTTTGAGAATTGTGCTTACCGCCATCGATAACTTAAATTGAGTAAATTACAGCGTACAGATATATGCTCAAGCCTATAGATGGTTTTGCCGTAACGTACAAAAATTGTGTATTTCGTAAGCGCATTCTGTGGCTCTGACATTTCGCCCAGACGTCGATGTTTCTTCTTCTTCGGTCAAATACCCAAATATATATATATATATATATTACTGTGCATCGATTTGGCGCAAGCGACAGACACCTTCGAACATTTCGAAACGTTCTGAACGAGTATCACAGTTCTTTTGGTGCTATACGTGATCACGTTTTATCACCACGAACAAGAAGCTTGACGGCGGTAAAAGTGGATGAATCGATTTTTTACACCGGTCTTCTCGCTTAGTTGTCTTGCATTAATGTTTTTGTGAGAGGTTTGTCGTAACATTTCATTCATTAACAAATTCCACTCAAACTCTAACTAGATACACCCATTCGAAGCGCCCGTGTTGTGAAGCACTAGCGGCAGTTCGCAAAAAAAAGACGAAACTGAGGACGAAAGCCGGTGGCTGTGCTGACGTCTGCTGGCTGGCCCGAGCGCCCGTCAAGGCACATTGCAGGCAGCGGGCGCTATCGTTTCGCTGACGAACGGCTTTACCATTAAATTTCGCAACTGTTATTTAGTACCTGTTTGACGAGTAGTGTTTAACGACGACGAACGACTCGATACCGGGCATCAGCATCGGAGCACGAACGTGTTGAGATGTCTACTCGTTGGCGGCAAATCGAATAAATAGCAATAGTGGAAATGTAGCCAAAAATCGAGGTTAACATTTTCACATTTGTGTCCCGTTCGTGAACGCAGCGAAAGGGTTCAGTGAAAGTATACGGCTGAAAAATTGCTTTTAAAAATGATCGTTTCTTCGCCAGTTCTGAGTTGATAAACGGAGCTAGTTACTTTTCGGATCATCTTTTTTTTTGGCAGATTTTTTTACGTATCGTATAGAGAAATGTAGAGTCCGATTGTGGTACAAATTGCAGCGATATGAAACATCTAAGCGTTTTGTGTACTAACAGAAGTAACTGTGGTGATATCAGTGAGTCTATACCAATGAATGTGATGCAGTGATTGCTTGGTGACATTGTGAAGTTTACGATACGGGCTCAGGGTTTCATGTGAATTATACATAATCATGGTGGACTTTAGATCCTTTGAAAAGCGGCAGGTTACAAAACGTCTACGGTTTGGAAGAGGATGCCTACTATCAGCAACGTTCAAAACTCTACGGTACGTGTTTGTTGAAAGACCTAGAGCCCCTATAAGAGTAACGTTGAGTTTGGGGAAAGTCGAAATAGGCACATATATATTTAGAGAGTAAAGAAAGGCTTGTCTCGACGGGCCATGTACATCTCTTTTTACACTGCGAAAAAACAAAGATAAATTAAATATTATGCAATTATAGTGCACGAAAACCTGTTCATTACGTGAACGTTAGACTTTAACAAGTGCACTGGAAGTTTGTGAGAAGCTTTATCTATCGACAAAAAATGTTCGATACTTTGATCGCCTATGAGCTTCTCCAAATTTAACTTGAACATTAAGTTTGAAGCGGAATGTTTATGCAACATTCTACATTTTATTTCGCCATGTGCTAAGCACACATTACTGATATGACGCATAAAAGTGCTACTCATAAGTCAAGTCGATTTTAGGGAATCGTTAGATGCATATGACTCATGCCCAAAACATTGAAAATCTACCCCTTAGAGTGACTGCCATCGAAGAGGCCTAACGTTATCAAACCACTCGGTATAATTAGAATATCCCGAATGCACCATCGTCGTGGGCCAATACTGTTTTAGTCTTTTTCATTGTCTGTTTCATTTGAAATCGTAACCTGTGCCCGTTGTCTATCCATTTAGCAAAGCAAAGAAGGCCTTAATTACTCCTAATCCAATATAATACAGTAGAGATCCACTTGGCTTACACTTCCAGAACACTTTCCGCTGGGAATTACGTTAAGTTCAATGAACACCACTTTCGATTATTTTAGGGGTTATGGTTAGCTATTTCTCGACTAGCACACAGACAGACTTTTCTATAAGTTACTTACTGACGATCGGACACGTCGTCATTTTGTGTTATTGCTCATTTTGGCACAAGTACAACAATATCTAGCAAAGAAAACCGGGCGAAATCGAATTTCTGAGCGGAACAATGAGCGGCTTAACCGAGAACATCGACTGAAAGAAACGAGAAAAGTCCTAATCACTGAACACGCCCAGAGAATTCGGTGGTTAGTACAAATAAATGTAAAGGTTTTACTTTATAGAAAAGGCGCTGCTGTGACTTGCGCGCGATCCATTCTTAGCTTGCCCGTCTCGATGCCAACGTCTCCTATGGGCTTGCTAAATGGAGGCAATTCCTTGTAAAAAAGCTCAAATGCAGGGTCCAAACGCGGCAGCTGAAGGGATCGTAAGATGCTATTTCAAGCTGACCTAGTAGAAGGCTTTGCTGCCGCGACACGGTATGAAGGGTTGTCTGTAGACTCCGCGATAGGCCAGGAGGCCAACAAAGGGCCCCTCGTTGCATGCAAGGACGTCAAGACTTGCGACAGTGGTGGAATGTACGGACGAGCTTTCAAGCGATAATGTTCAGTAGGTATGGCTGATGTGGTCGCAATACGTCGAACGATACCAAATAACAGCAATTGTTGCCGGCCCACTGCTAGCCGTATTCCGACCCATAATGAGCTTGCCTTTAGTTGGTTACAGAAGACTGGAAATTTCCACTTGAGAAAACCGGAAAAGATCTGTTATATAGTTAGCTAATTTTTTATACCGATCAGAAACATACTTGGAACTTTTAATTGGTTCTTATTATAAGTCAGACGGTTTTGTTATCACCTTCCATATTGCGCAACCGGCAACGTCAGTATTGTTTATGTATGAATGGTTATTGGGCAACAAAAACGTTACCTATCTCAAATGATTGCTATTGATGTAGTAGCCAAACGACGCAACCAGCTCACCTTTGAATATAATTATTAGTTCCAAAATCACTCGACTGTATCTATTGCGGACGGCGCCTTATTTTTGTTCCCATGAGGGTGCACTAACACATGCGTACATTTGTTGGCCCCTCACAACGCCTTCACGATTTCGCCTAGCATTGTCACTCATCTACAACGGCGTTTGTATCAACTACGTCGTCTCGTATTAGCCAAGTCAAAGTCATGAAGGTTTATCGATAGTGACGTGAAGCTTTCATAAGCACTTGGCGGTGCTGTTACGCCTGCGCTTATTTTATGGTACCTCAGTAGCTGAAAATGTTCGAGACGCATAAACGACAAATGTATAAGCTACGAAAACGTTGCTTTTGTTGGTGTAATTCGACTGACGACCATCATAACCGGTTGTTCTAGTCGTTTCATCGGCCCATTGGATCACCGTGCGGAAAAGCGACAGTTTTGTAAAACGGCATATATGATTCGATGTCAGTAGTCACTGGGTACGCCGTAAACATGAACATTGAATTAAACATTATGCGCAGCGAAGACGACTAAATGTCGCTAATAAAGTATACCAACGGCATTTACGGAAAATTCGAATCGCATCCACGTTTTTCACTCGTGTACGAAATGCATCATAGTGTCTTCAGGGTTATCATTATGCGCTCCTATGAAAGACGTCCGTCTCTAGATTTGTAAGAGTGCTACAACGTGTGTGCCTTATAGGTACCTAAATTCAACCTGGCGGTGGGCCAAAACCGATGAATTAACTTAAACAAACAGGCCAACTGGCCCAGTAATTTAGAGAAATGCTGAGCTTATGCCCCCCATGCCCAGAGGACCTTCCATTTTGAAAACTCAGAGACCCAACTTTCGACCTAGAAAACCTGAACTGTGTACATAAATTTGTCACGTCGTTTTGCCTTTTGTTTAATTGCCTTTGAGCTAAGTAGAAGTGTTGACGTTTGTTCGATGAAATTAGTGTGTTAATTTGCTTTTTTTCGTATTTAGATGTAAACCTAATGAAGTGTTTTTTGTAGTGGACATGTCTTTAGGTAAGGTGTAGGAAGATCTTAGGCAGAGACTGTAGATGGTAGAGGATCGAATAATCATTTGCTGCTTACCTCACCGGAATTTTAGATTAATTCTGTGATTGATTAATTGAAGAAGAAAAAAAGCCCACACGCTATAGTACTAGATACACAGTGGATAGATTTATTTATTAAATAACATGCCTTTTATTTTCTGTAAAAGACACGAGCACACGGGCATCCCTGCTAAATAAGTACCTTTAATTTACAAGCCTAACTAGTAGATCACAGTTTTGGATAGTAATCGTTGACCTTAGCTCTGAATGCAACGAAGGTGTAGGACTTTCTAATTAATTATTTGGAACTGTTTCGCGCATTTGCAATTGCCTCCTTTAAGTTGCTATTGGAAGAACGCACTTTGAAGTTGAGGGGTTACAGTCTCGCATTCTATTATGGCTCAGCGTTTACTAGATCTAGGGTGGAGAGTCTATTGAATCATAGTAACAGTCAGTAGATTCGCAGACGACCTTGTCTATTACTAGCTGATATTTAAGCAGAATGGGGACGTGGAGAATTTCTTCTAAGAGCAAGCCTTCGAAATTAATCTTGGTTAACGAAGGCCAAACGTAACTCGATTGCATCATATCGAACGAAGTGGAACTTGTTAATAACTTTTTTGTGGTTCCCCTCCACACTGAAATAGAATAACAATGAAAGCGCGACAGATAAAGGTATGCCTAAGATAGAATAAGCACGTGAATGTCTTAATTCAAACCTATTCATTTAATTTTTTTGGAGCTGCGGCTCTAATAAACTCTAGCTTAAATTAAACTTTTGTTTGAATCAAAAAAGCTAAGCTCAATTAAGATTCATCTTGACGTTGCGGATACCTTCTTTCGCGATCCTCAAGCTAAATCCGCTGTTATAGCTATGCCGGAAAGATAAATCCGCATTATTTCAAAGTACGTTGCTTCGCCTGTGACGCAGAGGATTGATAGGGCATTTTGTTGATGGCCAGACCCGTATGCTTGGTCAGTCATAGCCCCATATATATATATCTCGTAAGACTGGAGAGTGTCAATCAGGCATGATGAGAGTTTACGAAGCAGTTTTTGATCCATTTGAATATTGTGTTAATTAGCCGTAACGAATAGGAGTGACGTTGCACTCTCTCGAAGCGTCCAAGTAAATACCGTTTGTCGCAAAACAAGGAAGTAAAGATCTCAAATATGATCGCGTCATTCGAAGACGCTTACTGAATGATTTGTTTTTCATTTTTACTTTTAAAAGCTTTCCCGGTAAAAAGCTCGAGGTCTTAGGTAAATTCGATGCTTTGTTTAGCCCCTGCTTGCTACTGTGTTTTCTATGAAACGTACTTCCGATTGCCCTAGACATGCGTGACACGTGTGCAAAGTCGTAGCTTTGATTCCCATTGGAGCATTCACCTATCTTCGTGCTTGTAACTGGCTTGCATAACGTGGTGGCTTCAGGAAGTTGAAAAACTGAAAAGGCATACGTTGTCGCAGGCTTCCGGCTTTACGATCGAACTTACTGATCCTTTAACGTTATGACTATAAAATAGTTTGTGAACTCGCTGGGATGTTTCTTATGTCTTCTTTACGACCTATTCTCCCTTAGGTTCTAGAGACGTTTGTTTATGGTAGTTCTGGTTGTTCTACTTAGTGTTTCGCCTGTACCCTAGACTTTTGCTATCTTATTAGCCTTGTTGGATCCGTGGGGCCCTCCTTCTGGCGGTCCGCGATGCTCAACAGGAAGACATTATCTTTTTTATGAGTAGTATAACCTTGAATTACTAGCTTTAAATAATGGCGGCCTCCAATCAGTTTGTGAGTGTGGAACCATCACAAAGTGCAGTAGATGCAAACCGTGTTTAACTCTCACAAAAATAGTCCTCGTTTGGTACGCAATGTGGGTGTATGCGAGCTTCAAACCTATTCAGTTTGGATCGATAAATCCACACGCGATTTTCCAGCGATCATCCCAGGATTAGGCCTGATTTTCGAAACTAATAGAATCGGCTACTCATCAAGGCCCTGGCTCAAGATTCGTAGATACAGCAAGGCATATCTAAGAGTTGCACGATGTGAGATCTAAAATTCTTCAAACAAAATAACGCGTTATCTCTAGTTCTACTATTTTCTGACTGCAACAAATGACTCTACTTTACCGCGTTTCTTTTTTTTATCAAGTAGTCCCGTGGTACTAAAGTTATAGTTCGACTTAAAGATGTACTGCATTTTCAACACAGAGAAATTGCATATTTATATTTTGGAAGCGTAATGTGTCATTGATGGGATTCAAAGCAACGACCTCTAACGCGACATGTCCTATCAACATCACATACTGCACAACCCTTGTAAATAGACAGCGTTAGTTTGTGTGAAAACGGCCTTAAGATGCGCACCTTTCCACTACCTTTGCTTCATTTTGAATACCCATCGATCTATTAAAACCAATATATAAATATATTCGGCACATTTATGGGTATATTTGGTACAATGGTATTAGCCGAGAGGCAAGCCAGCTATCTATCTACCTATCTACCAGTTAGACAATATTGTTTAACTGATAGATTTTAATAACAGTTTAGTCTTAACAATAAGCCCATTGAGTTGCACTTACAGTTAATACGCTGACCTACAGCCTAAGGTCACTCTGTTTCGTTGTCACAAAGTGCACGTCAGTGTGCAGAATACATACGAACTTTTAAGTAAGTTATGCGTTGTAACGGAAAGCTCCGCAAGTGGCTATGTTTCGAAACAGAAAGCGATATTTGGAACCATCTGTAATGTAAATGAAGTGTGCCCGCAAGACCCATATAAAGCTTTAGGCAATTAGGTGGCTAATTTTTTGTGGAATCTCACGCGTGATTTGTCTGAATCGCTCATCATTTCTATCACGACATCTGTATGAAACTTGATTACCGTCGAAACACTGCACGTTACGCCAATGTGCGTTCAAGTTCTAGAACTTAAATCAGGCCTACAGATCACGTAAAGTTACGCGTCTTGATGTATTTCCAAATGCTGAACAGACTTTATAGCCTCAACGAAAATCTGTTTTTAGTATCTAGGTGACAAAATTTAGCATAAGCGATACTCTCAACATAGCCCTATTTGAAACTTGCCGCGTGTTTGCCTACGCAACTCGGGCCGATCTTTGCCGCTGTTAAAGCGAGCGTAATTTCGATGAATTATTGTGTAAATGTAGCACGTTATGTAACACCATGTAAATATAGCTAGATTTGTTCTATTTCAACATTGTCCGATCACAGATACGAAGACGGCCATCGCACTCTCTTGTTTAGTCCTTGCAGAAATAACATGGCGGATAGTGGATCAACAAACGACTTTCCCAGATAATTTCAATTGAAGCTATATCAAAAGCTATTACTGTTTAGTCGTACATGCAAGATTTGCACGATTCATGTGTGAAGTAGGCAACTTCAGACGAATCTTTTGCAGTGGTTAGCGTTTTAGTCGCTAGCGACGTCTGATATGTGCTCTAGCAATGCTTTACTACGTCGCGTAGTTATCATACTTTTCAAACAGTGAACAGTTAGCTATCTGTCGTTTTTCCAAGCAGATATATAAGCCGGCCTCATTTAGCTCACTCTCCGTCCTTTCGGCTCTCGAACACGTCCTAGCGCTTACCGCATACAGACGCAGTAATAATATCTTCGTAGTGAATTATGTCACCGGCGTTAGATAGCGTATTTCACTTATAATATTGCAAAACCACTTCTTTTGATGCATATAGATTATAGGAGACTGTCAGTGTTGCCAGGATCTTCATATAAGCGCAGCTCTCTGATACCGGCATGCGAAATCGCTAGTCTATCAGTTTAATGAAGATACTATGCTATGAGTCGAAGATCGTAGCCCGCGGACGTACAGATCTGCCCTATAGGCCCACATAATTATTGACGTTTACAAAAACGACGGCAGGCTTCGAGATGAATGCTGTAAGAACAAGTTACTGTTACCTTCATAGTTCGGTTGCAAGCATGTAAATAGAAGCTACAGTTAGCCAGGTACAATCACTCAATTATGCAGCAAATCGAGAGGCAGAAACATTTTTCGAACGATCACCGACAACTTATAAAAGAACTTGCTATACTAAAAAACTGTGCCCACTGGAATCCCCTGGCGTCTTTCAACACCTGTCAATAATAGTGATTGTCGAGATTTCGTTGAAACCGCGCACCGTTTAGTCCTGCAAATTCGCTAATAGTTGGACGTTTCTCTAAGTTGTTTGGGAACTTTTGAAATTGTTCGAAACGTTTTTCTCTAGTCTCGATAAAAAGAATCGACATACCCAAGCTGTTATCGAACGAACGTTGAACGTTTACGGGATTTACTTAGCATTAGTTATTCTTTTACGTCGTTGAACGTAATCCAAAAACAAAAACAAATTGATTGTACTGTATTTTTTTCTTTTGCTGAATTGAACGCTTAGGTTAGTTTTCGTCCAGGGCTGCAATAGGTCGTGCATGTTATGTAGTTACTTCAGTTACAATCAACTGTAACGCACGTAAGGTTATCAGGACGACTGCAACAAAATCTAATAGAATGGATCTACGCACATTCGTTTTAGCACGATAAAAAGCGTTCATCCAGAAGCGTGAAGCAAACGAATGAAAAATGTCCTCCATTCAGGACTCGCGACCGACAAACACAATCAAGAAAAACGCGTCATCTTATTTTTAGTTCGATCGAGCCCGATCGAAGCTATGTAATTAAGATACAATTGTAATTATAATATT
Source organism: Varroa jacobsoni (assembly GCF_002532875.2). Taxonomy (NCBI): domain Eukaryota; kingdom Metazoa; phylum Arthropoda; class Arachnida; order Mesostigmata; family Varroidae; genus Varroa; species Varroa jacobsoni. Next base: position 28,807 of record NW_019213526.1, on the reverse strand, counting down.
ACTGGATGATAAGAAAATTACCATAATGGCTTAAGCCTCATTTCCTGACGCATACGTACGATGTCTGTGATTATTATAACGAAAACCTACAAACTGCAATTGCACATTTTCGATTGCCCAAGCGCCCAAATCACCTCTTTACGTCAAGACATCATGTCTGTTGCACTCTTCAGCCATCTGTACCTGCCCACGTGACCATCGCGGCGTTTTCTGTCAATTGCGGGCGATAATCAGGAATGAGCGGCGCTACACAGCAACGCGTGGACTACGGCGGTGCCTATTTCGCACGTACGTTCATGCGACACCAGCTTACTTGCTCCAACGTCCGTCGAGGAACTTCGTGGACGATTTAGCTTTTTCGAAATTCCTGGTGCTCGCTGCTGATTCCACTCCCGGACACTAATCGCTCGTGACTGCTCTGGTGCGTTGAGTCGGTCTGTGATGTTTCGAGCTTTACGTCCGGTATCGCCGTTTGGCGTTCCATCAGACAAACGGCTGGCACCCAGCACGAAACCAAGTCTGTCTATGCCTGGGTGCAGACACAATCCTTAACGTTAGCAGGCACATACGTTACCCAATAGACTATCAGCGAGGCTGGGCTATGGTGCCTATTTACGAAGTAGCAGCCTAATCAGCGCTAGCACACACATTTGCATAAACTTCTCTCGGTTGTCCCTTATGTCAACCTTCAATGCTATGCCAAGTTGAAAGAAAATGGCAGTGTCCCAGGCTAATTAGCCACTCGTAGTCTTCCTATGCGTGTAGTCTTTTATAGTTTTGAGCTCTTTGGCTCTTTCTGTTTGGTCAGGATGTTGTAGCAACAGTGGTAGCTCTATCCAAGCTTGTTTCACTTTTCGTAGTTTTGAGGCCGCCAGTCGCCTGCGAGAGCCCTTAGAGGGCAACGAAAATTCAACAAATGTGATCCGAAATGAATGACAAAGTCATAAAAACTCTCCCGAACTCGACTCTTCGAAGTGTCTTCATAATAAACGTGGCTGCAATGTCTGATGTAAACGCACACAGAGATTAAACAAAAGTATTTTTCATAAACTCACGTGACAAATTGTAATTTATCTGTGATGTCCGAAGCTTCGGTGGTTCGCAGGTGCTGTTAAAAGGGCAGTCGTCCATCTTCAACTTGAGCGACAAGAAGAAAGAGGTGGCATCGTCACAAACGAAGATGCAGTTAATGACAAATCGGACGATTATTATAATGATGTTTAGTGAGTGGCAAGCGTTGTAGCAATGACAGGGTGTTTGAGTTATATTTTCGAGGAATAATTTGATTATTTAGGGGGGTTGATGAATACCGCTGAAGGACATGACACTGGCACAGTGTAGCATTTCTACCGGGTTCGTGCGCATTAAATATAAGCTCAAATTAAATGTGGTTGAGTTCCGCAAAGATCAAGCAGTTACCTCAGAAAGGTCGCGTAGCTGCGATTCTACGAGTTCTACTTGATAACTGTAGCACCAAGAGGGTAGTTCTTAGCCAATATACAGCATTACTGTTATTATAGAAAACCGCAAAGGGACGTAATAATGGTTCTCTTTGTGGCACTTATGCCAAAATAACTCATCAAGTGTACATTGCCATACTGTTTATCATGTAAAATTTCTAACTGTATTTTATTTTTTGTTTTCTATAGTGTCAAAGGAAGGACAAAAAAAACAAAATGGCATACGGCTTGAAGGTTAGGTTTTTCCCATATAGATATAGTCTGCCATATAGATAAAATGGTGTTGGCTAGAATGAGGACATTGATGGCCAGCATCAATGCTAATCGAATGACTCAGCAGTCTTGGGACGACGTAAATACGTGAATATCGCACGCTACACAAGTTTTTTTTTTAGGACTTGTCGGTTCCGATTTAATAACTCCATATCTCTGAGACGTCCAGTGATACAATCGTCGTCAATAAAGGTACAGCCTTGTAAAATACTGATACACCTCGTCAAAAAAAAAGACACGTTTACATAACAAAGAGGTATACACTTTATTTATTTCAGTGGTAAAGCAAAATATCGATGTAGAAACTCGGTCAAATAGGTCTATTACAACCATAGAGTTGATGTTGAGTTTCTTTCATTATGCTAACAGATACTTCAATATCCACAGACCTGTCCTTACTTCCTCGTCCAGGAATACATGGTCCCTGAATACTCCGATGAAAAGTGGCCGCTGTTACCATACCTGGCAAGCGTCTTCGTTTAACCTGAAACCAGTATTAGCCACACAAAAAACAGTACAACTAAATCGTACCATTTTGACGTAAAAAAAAAGAGCTTAATTTCTACTTTTTTCGCTAATAACAAATTCATAGGGATCGTTTTGATTGAGCTTTATCACTACCGTCCCTCGTGAACACTATAAAACTGGTTCCAAAAAGAACTTGTTTACATATTTGAAGTACGTACCGACCAGGGGCGGGCAAGAATGGAAAAAACTCTAATAGTGAAACACAATCATAAGGTTGGGCTATACTGCGTTACGAAGGTTTGTGACCTACATTTCGTATTATTTCAGTGAACCAACCTTGCTGCTTTTCCGCATCGGGCCTCTCACGTTACTTCCATCGGCGGTTCGCCCAAGGAACTACTTGCAAGCGCTATTAGTGGCGTTCAATAGATTGCTTTTATCGCATCTATAGTTGAAGAGTATTTGTCTCCGATAGGTCCTGGTTTTGACTAGTGAGTGCCTCATCCGTGCCTAACAATCATCCCTTAAACACCGTGCGCTATACCAATGCAGAGGGTATATATATTGATTTCTTTCGTCCGTCCGGGGAAATAACAAAATTCGCATCACATTCAATAGGATGAGACTAGCCTGGTTCACGCATGTTAGAACGTTATTTTCTTTGGAGCAGACCACCTTGCACATGATGTTCGGACCCTACCATTTTTGCCGTATACATGTTTCATCTCTGCGATTGGGCATCTGATACATTGCATACCTTTCAGCTACTACCTAAACCAATGCTAAAAAGCAGCAAATTTAAGTTAATCTGTTCTAATTACGTGATGATTCGTAAATCTGCAGGTCATAACCCCTTTTGATTGAAGACACAATTTGACCACTACATGGCAATACATATTGTTATGAATCCAACTCTTCCACGATCAACGGGGTTATATTTATTATTGTAACTTAGTGTAAACCGCGGCCCGAAAGCCATATGGAAGGTTATGGATAATAGTGAACCGTTGCTAGGTTGTATGCTTGAAACTGATCTCGGAATTTCGAAATAATTCCCCCAAGTAGTATTCGCGAATGAAAAACTATCCTATTAGAGGAAATAGTCTGGGTTGACAAATGTATTAATAGTACGCCAACCATTTACCTAATACGATGTGAATTTATTACGTGAACCTGATATAGCTTGTAGTGTATAACGCCCAACTGCCATTTTGGAAGGCATCTATATACGAGCCGATCGCGGAGACGATGAAGTGACCATTAGACCTCTTGAGATTTTAATGTTGAGATTAGACTCAATGGAGCTACGGCCGATTGCTACCAATAGAGTTTTGTTTATTTTGTCGTCTCATAGATAATTGATGTTGTTGTAAGCCTGGGCGTAAACTTGTGCACTAGTGAAAGAGACAATTGGATACTGTATATCGATTCGCTTCGCTTCACGATTCAAGCTAGTAAGATGTAAGTCTCACGCCATTAGATATCTACTAGAAGTTATACTGTACTATCTTTGAACATGAAACAATGCTTTGTAATTTTTCGACGGTCAATTAACTGACTGGCACGACCCATTGTTCAAGCACAGCAGTGTTCTTTTCCGCCTGGACAACGATAGGATCAAAGGACAGGGTCCTCATCGAACTTACATTGCTAATCGAGCCAATGAAGACCGAACGAGGTCCAGGCTAATGCTTTAGCAGTTAAGCTCCAATTAAACTCGAAGAGTGGGCTAAAATCGACCAGCGTTTTTAACTTCTGTTATGGATCCCGCATGTCAAAGTTATAATTTGCTGCTTTGAACATACACGCCCATTCGTACGCATTGGTCGACGAGCTACTTCCATTAGGTAACTGTGTAATGTTCAGGCAAAAGCTGCAACTTCGAGGAACCCTGTGACTAAATTCCTTTTTGCAAACTTCCCAAAGTCGTCCTCTGTCCTGCTATACTAATGTTGCCCTTGTGATGCACTCGTGCGGCGCACGACCCATCAAAGTGGCTGATCGGCTGGATCGGAGTACGAGTATGTTCGTGCGGAGTATCGATAAAATCATACAAGGTCATAATGATAGGTTTTTTTTCGCTGTCAGGTTCAATGGCACTGTTTGTCTCATCTAGGTTTAGATAAATATTTGTGTCTCATTATTTGTGTGAAGTTCACCATCGAAAATTAACACTTGTTACTGATATATATTCTGTATTGCATGTGTTCTATCCCGTTTTTAGAGTACACTATGCGCGTTTTTCTTGTCATGAAATATCTCGACGTTGGCCTCGAGTGGATCGTAGCTTCCGCGCGCGATTCGATCATAATTGGCCGTTCGGATATCGGGATTTCCCTCTAATGTAAAGGCCAATTGAACAGTTCTATGCTACTTCATGAGTCGCCATCGCGACACTTCATTGTGTTTATCACCGTGATCAGGTCGATAGTGCGCACAGTACCTCAATAGCAGAGTCACTTTAATCAGCAACTCGTTTCATCCCAAACACAACGAGGAAAACCACTAGTTAGATTAGGTGTTTGTCCGAACTGCTCTACTTCAGACACTGGCATCGCCGTTCTATTCCATATGGTAAATAATGTAAGCAACTCTATAAACAACTATATTAGCCCATTGTTTTCGCAATAGGGACTTTCTTGATACATCCGAGATGCTCTAATTGGCCCAGTTGTTTTTCCATGCCGCGGTGATGTAACTGTTACTCTGCCCTTAAGCGACTCGCGAAATGGGCTACCAACGAAGCCAAAGTTCTGCTAATCTACCATGATATTTTTTGATTATCGTCCAGGTTCCAGTCAGTCAGGGAAAGAAATTTTACCTTATGAGCACTCATCAATCTACTGGAAATCAGCGGTAAGCTTCCCGAATTCTAACAAATTGAGCTTGGTAAACGATAGGCGTCCATTGCATAAATATTCACCTGCTAGTGAGTTGATGTATTCCAGGCGGACTAGTCTTGATTCTGTATTCAGAGTTACGATAATCTATGAGATTTGATACTGTTAACCTCGTAACCGAATATCGTTTGGGTTTTCTAAGCTTGTCCCGCGTATATTTTGTACAGATTTGTCTGATTGAGGTTTTATTATATGTAAATAGTTACTTGAAAACTTTGTTTGCCTGATCTCCATTCGAAGCCATTTTTTCTTGGACACAGCTGAAGGTAGTGTTCCAGTGTGTCGGGGATATCGGCAATAATTACCTAAACTTCAGTCGCCTAAAGCCATTTTCATGTCCCTCTAAATGAAGTAGGTTCACTTCAACTTTTTGTGTCCTATGGACGCTGTAATGAGTTATCGCGGTTGCAGGTGTCCACGATGTCTATGTCCAAGTTTGTAGTCTTTTTTTATTATTATTATCTAACGTGTTTTGCGTACCGTTACTGGTCATGATTACTCTCGTACACTGAAAAATCGAACACTTTAGACACTTGGCGGACGTCATCGTGTAAGCTAGCATCGACATGGAGGCGTTTGCCAGTGCTGGTATAACTTGAAGTTATTTGAACATCTGTATTTATGGAAAAAAAAAAAAAAAACTGTTTTTGATGTCATTGTAATCGCTGTTATGTATCGGCACTTTATACTGCCAAAATTACGTGATCTGATGATAATTTATATGGTTATAGTTCGTACAATTTTATCTATTTGGTTAATTTTTATTTGTGTACAATGTTTGTATCAATTATATGTGCAGCATATTCACTCAGTTCATACAGGTTTATATTTCAAAATAACATTCCTAAACTGTATACCCACGGTGTTAATCGATGACCTTCTGTCGTTTCCCTAACAGCATGACCCCACCGTTGTAAAACTTTTTCTGGTATATGAGCGAAAATTCCACCAAACGATTTTTGAATTCTCCTTTGAATGAAAAAGAACATTATTAAGCAAGTTCTGCAGAAACTGAAACAGATGATAGCCAACTGTGTCCAAGTTCGTTCCAGGCAGCTGAAGACGTACACGGTCTGGCGTAAACATAATGAGAGATTAGGCCTTTTCTGTTTTTCAGTTCGATTCGACTTTTTTACGGTGGCCTATTGCAGTCTTTCCAGTTGCTGACGGTGGAGGTCCAAGTCAGTCGTCTATTCAGAAAGCAGCGGCAACTTTTAATGTATAATTCCTTTTCACTCCTACCAAGCACACATCGTCATCCTCTTTGGCGTCAGCCTGGGCTTTAGCATAGATTATTAAGATTTGTGCATTGTTGTCGTATATGATTCGTTTCCTATCAGTCGTAATGAACCGTCTTAGAAAACGTTCGTCTTTATGTAGCATAGAGATAGAAATAGAAACAACGAAAATTATCTGTAGATTTTTCTGCTACATACATGAGTTGGAACGGTGAAACTGTGAAAACTAGTTTGAAGTTAATGGCTAATTACATGTTGAACACCTACGACCTCCTTAAGTACAAGCAAGCATTGGCCGGTGTTGAATGCCGACTGCTGTGTTACCGTTGCTTAAATTAATTGTAATTTTGTTTAATGGCGAACGGAATTAAGACATTGTACGCAATTTACGCTAATTACGTATATCCAGCTATTTCAGTCAATCCAAGCTTGCACTCCCAATCAGGTAGATCTGTTACCAGAAACGGACTCAGCATAAAATGTTCCGTTTTCCGTTCTGCAAACAGCGAAACGCATATTTTCAGAGGGTCGTTTTTCTTATTCACGGTAGTCTACTTACCTTCTTCTAGATCTCGTGCATACAAACGATTGGCAACGGTCATCTGCCTGTCTGCGCAGAAAGCTTTCCAGTCGATTGGGCCGAATTTTGGCTAAAGCATCCCTGTGATTTGTCGCCGTCGACTTCTTATGTCCGTTCGGAGAGCTGTTTGTCGCTCGAGTGAAAATGTTCGATTCCGTGGCGCTTAAACTGCAGTTTTCTCTTTGAGCAGTGCAAAAAAGAGTGGAGAAGACAGCGTCGGATTTGTATCGTTTCGAGCTTCGATTGAATACACCGAATTATTACTTTTAACGACTATAGTTCAATCTAGACACCACGACACACGCCCAGCAGTCGAAGTAGTAGTCACTTTGGGAACCTGGACGTGCCCAACTTCCCGCCCGGCACCCCGTTGGGCATTCTATCATATGGCTGGTTCGCAGCACGAAACGAAGTATATCGACACCCGGAGTCAAATCTAGATTACCACTTGCCCCTAAGGTTATTACGCCAATACTTTACCCACTACTACGAGGACTTAAGTATTACCCTGACCAGCTAGAAGCTCCAAAGGGAACTTTCTTATCAATTTAATATTGCAAATTACAGAAGACGTGCCAAGATAGACGACTTGCGCTTATCTGCTCATATTAATCGTATCGTGCTTACAATGTTCATGCTCCGACAAAAGATCTCCATAATAAGAGGATCAGTCGGAAAAGCATTCGTTTTTATTTATGAAAAGAATGCCTTTAGGTGAGGCCGCCTTGAAAAAGGGTTTCGAACTCAAAATCCAACACAGACCTAGAACTAACTTTTCCTATAGTATATAGAACATAATTACACAGCGCTAAAGAAACCCATCCTAAATCTCACCTAGGTGCTTAGCTTGTTTGCAATGCCCTTTGACAAAGTAAGCTTCTGCTAAAAACTGAGCATCATATAGAGGTGGTGATAACCTTCATTCTGTGAAAATGTTTTTGGTCTGCTATTGTGTACATCAGCCCGACAGGAAGACGCGAATCAGACTAATCTGCATCGTCAGGTTGAATACAGTCGCTTACCTCAATCCCAATTAAACGATCATACTAGTCTAGCGCTAATGAACAATCGGGTCCCAATAATCTGGTACTAACCTATTTTGATATAAGCTGCTTTAGAGATCGCGTAGTCCGGCCGTCTAATGCGCAGCTCTATGGATGCGGTGCCATGCTAACTATAACTGGTAAGCATGACGACACTGACTCAAACCTCAGCGGCGGCAAAGATTATTACTAGAAACTATAATGGGGAGGAAAATAAGAATTAAAGAAAACTACGTTATTTATTTTACGTTTATGTATTACGTTAAAAGGTTTGTGGTTGCCATGACGTTTTCTAGGTCCACAATTCCATCGTAACCCACCGCGGTAGGCTTCTGGGGGGGGGGGGGGTCTTGACGCTGCATCTGATATGATAATGTGATTTCAATGACTTGTCCACAAAGAGGAAAGTTTGAACATTCTGAAGCGTTTACTTTCGTAGTCTTTATAGCCTACTAGGACCTAATTGTTTCTTGCTCGAAGATAAGGCCACTCGCCATTAAAAAGCTTTCGCGAAGATTTTTTAGACAAACAAATGACCGTGCTGGCTGGCTGAATGTCATTTGCTTGTTACTTTGGTCGCTACGGTCGCATGGGTTTCGTATTTTATTTATTTAGGAATCTCTAGTTATTTCCTGTATGAACGAATCCTCCAAGCTTGGTAAATTTACAACATAGAGACCCTGTACTACGAAAAAGCAACCAAGCAAAATCTAAATTCTTTAACAATACTCTCCTCGAATGATTCAGTTACGTTCGGCCCATACACAATCTTACCTACATTGGTTTGAGTAGCCAATTTTTAGTTTCTAATCATTTTATTGCGATCATAAACGGTAAGGCTCCATGCAAGATAAATCTACATAAAAACATTAAATAAAGGGATTGTTCAGAAGCTTCTCATCAATAATTATCTGCTACCAAGTCAGCAACTAATGCATTTACGCCTATATATTACTCAGAACCAATGGGTCATTTCTCTGAAGGCAAAAAAATCGACCTCATCACATCAGATCTTATCAACGGCACCTCACTTACCTGTATAGACAGGCGTTAATGAGAACTCGATATCGTTGTACACACAACAAATAGCGCTGAGAGCTGACTTCGACGGAACAGTTTCGGGAAACGTTGATTACCGATTGACTAGTCATCGGTAAATAGATGGGTCCGGTCATAATAGATCAACCTAGATAGTTCTGTAGAATTTTGGCGTTATCTCTGATACATTATTCTTTCATTTAACTTGGAACTTTTATATTATAATTTATTTTTTTTATTATATATATTTATATATAATTTGTATATTTTTATAATTTATATATATATACCTAGCGACTTGATTTTAGACGATTACGTATGTATTGTTGAAGGATTGTATTAATAATTAGCCTTGCAAGACAAAATTAGCAAGTATTTCGTATAGGCGTACGCCTATATCAAGCAGGTTCAAAGCAAAACAGCAGGTCTTCATCGCAAGAGCCATAGCGGCGTTCACCCACATTCATCACACGTTAATATCGTTATTCTAAATTATTGATAAAGGAACGCCCGAAATAAGGCCTGCCTTAGCCTGTGGTAGATTAGGATGTCTTAAATGTCTATATGAATCGATGATAGGAAGAACTCAATCATCTAAATCTTATCCATACGTCTGGAATTTATGCTGCAGGCAACCTGTTATGACGAAGTGTACTCGAACACGTTTCATTCACCTGTTGTAAAAAACTTTGGTTCTGTTAATAATGAATATAACAGTGTAATACATTAGAATATTATTTTAATGGAGCAAAGGATTCCAATATGGCTTGCTCTACCACTTTCGAACTCGCAATTTTTGGAATATAGACCAGTTAAGATCTTGCATTGGGATTCTCTCGTCTCTATTCAGCATAAGCAAAATCAACGTGTACCAGACGCAGATTCGATGACTATCATCCCTATACGTACCTACCCTTATTATGATACCAGCGATCGCCTCTTCTGGCAGTTTCAGATTTATCATCAGGCCCATAAACATTGGCGTTATACAGGTTCTTACTTCATAAGATATTCTACTGATTTCGAGTGACTGCCCGTGGGAGGGGGCGAGGAAATTTAGTTAACTAGGCTCGATTAATATTGAAAGTTCACTAAGAGACTAGGCATGATGCCTATTACTGGAACACAATTTAGAAACTCTCCGACTGATCGCCTCCATAGACACTGGTTTTTGTGTGTTTACACACACTCTCAACATACTCAAAAACAGATCACTTTTACTTAAAAACAGATACTAATGTACACAACCAGACTTCCCGCGTTCATGGCTGCCCGCCGACTGATTCATTTTCGTCGACCGCGAAATTATGGCCTTCAACGGTGAACCCTAGTTTTCTAGGTTTTGTTAGTTTGAAGCTTCCATATTAATTTGCAGCGATTTTGTTGACGGCTGAAGTTTATATGTACCTTCAAGAAACTTCGAAAATACATGTCGTATTGTATCACAAGAATCGTCGTAAGACGAAATTATAGATCGTTTACGACAAAGGCGGGATAGTTGCCTGAGCGGATCAATGATTTGAGGGTTCCTTTATATTATATAGAGTCCAGACGGTGGCCGCGAAACTTCGTGCACTGTCGAGTTTGATCGCAGACAATTCTACACTTATCATCGGCGTGCGGCTGTACATAAGAGCTATTGCCTACTCCTGTTTTATTTGTTGTAGAGCACGTGACGATACTGTTGTTAGAGCAATATTTCGTTAACTACTGTGGAACGAAACCAGTGTTTGCCCTCTTCCCCCCTCGTTCCTACTCCTGGCTGCGGTCATTCCTGCAACACGGCCTTCGCATCCCCTTGTGCCTGGGTCCTGGACGCACATTTGAAACACTGTATTCGCAAGTTTTTGCCACACATTTTCAACGGGGGATTTAAGTTCGAAATTTCAAACTATGACGGAATCTCTACACCATTAGTGGTAAACGCCTCAGACATACGCTTTGCCATATGACACGGCGATTTGTCAAGCACCATTCTGCTACCCGGGGAAACGTTTCCGTTTAAATCACCTCACTCTATTGTCGTTTCCTCATTATCCCGTTGACAAGGTACTGGGCTACTGCAGCGTAAATGGAAACGACTACACCATTGTGTTACCGGGATGTTCAATGCGCTCGAATGCGTAGAATTTGAGGCATCTTTCGTCTGAACGCCTAAAGTGCTAAACGGCAGAATCCAAAATATCCGAACACTATTTATCCGGCAAACAAACCCCATCCCGGTCTCCGACTGTGCGATTTGCTTGGCTCACTCAGTGCATTTGTGCATTTCGTCGAGGCTTATATACGTTCAATATTCCGACCGCTCAGATTAACTCTTTTCCGTGTAATTCCGTTGCGAGTTCATGTAGAATCACAAGGCCACGCAATAAGTGAGACCCATTTCGTCGTTGTCATCGATTAGATGAAAGTATTGATAATCAGATACGCTTCCCCATGAATTGTAGAAGACAAAGTCGGACACCTGATTTGTACGTACTGGCCGTATTCAATAAAATGAACAACCGTCGCACCGCGAACCTCAGCAGTTTTTCCTTCCACAGTTCTTTAAAACCATTCCTTTACCGGCAGTACCGTAACTCGTACTACTTTCATTACAAAGGCAACAATTTTAACATAAAAAACACATTCGGTTCAGGTCGGGCGCTATCTTCGATCAGACTTTTCAGCGCATGAAGTTAAGCTACCTTATCTAATCGGCCAACGACTCTATATCGGCTTCCCTACGCATGCTTCTGAACTTTGCTACGTAACTACGCTACATAATTAGGCCATTTTTGATGCAATTTATATTAAGCTTATAAAAAATGTTTAGTTTCTGATTATGTTTTTTTTTTCCATAAAATATCTGTCTAATACAGCATACAAAAGCTAAATCGAAGCTAAAGTGTTCGTTTTAAAACTTTGTCCTTTTCAGTTTTGAATTTGAATGATAATGTAAGGTAATTTTAGGCATGATGTTTGCTATGGACCCTCGGTGGCTGACACAGCCGCTCTGAAATTAGTTAATTGATCATAGAAATTATAACGTATATAGCGCCTGAACGGAGACTGAACAGCATTTATGAGCTTAATTTCGGATTGAGCTTTAGGCGGTCCACCGAACACATTCGAACAATTTCATCCCGGTAGGTTTTAAGCGAACTCGACCTAAATTTGGGTACTGCCGCCTACCTGATTGTCATACATTGTTACTCATTATTACTGTATATTTTTCATAGCTATAGCACCGTTTGTTGTTTGTAGTAATAGTCGTCTCGAGGCATCCACAAAATACTACTACTAATTTTTATGACCATTGTTTGCATTTTTATTTCCAGTTTGTTAATCCCGGCCGGCCAACCTGCCAGGAGCAGCAGTGGCGTCCATGAAGTAAGTTGAAATTGCTCCCGTCCTTCTCTCATCGTATCCAGTTTCCCTGAGTTTGTCGATCCGTTTCTGGATAGATACTGATCAGCCAATAAAGCCAACAAGTCTCCAATATAATATCATCTCATGGCACTTTTTTGAAGCTATGACTAGTAACGGTTGAATGTCTAATGACTTGATGTAAATTCATTGTAAAGCGAGTGTAAGATGGGCGGGCTTTTACGGCGGTCTAGTTTATCAAATCTTTTAATAAAAATGTTATTATTTTTTATAGAGATTTTGTCATTGACGTTTAGGTTTGTTTTCAAGTAGTTTCAAAGGTGTGACCAAACATGTTTTTGTGGGGGACTACCGCAGTCGCTCAATTGTGCGCCACGGATTCTCATTTTGATTAGAGCCGAGGGCAAATTTGTATTTGTCCTCACAGATATTACAATCGAACATGTGTGGCAACTAGTCTATCAGAAGTACAACGCCTATTTTAGAACTTTGCTGCGCTGCTTCGATGGATTAAGGGTGAGAACACTGAAGTTTATTGCAAGATACAATTTGTAACAATATTTTAAATTTAAATACAAAACTACTAACTATAAAATTATATTTCCTCTATCTAACGCTTCTACATAGCCACCACTGTTGATTTCTCTATAAAGACTAGCTAGTATGAGCTTACCGAATAGATGGATATGCGCCAGCGAAGCCAACTGTTATTAGACGGAAGCCAGGATTAACGCCACCGCATTTGCCACCGTCGTCCTAAATTCCACTGATGAGACCTCAGATAAGCAGATTTAAGCCGCTCGTACTGATCAAAGTAGCTGGTTGTGATATCCGTAGAAAAAATGACTTGCCGCAAGCGATGCTGTCACGTCTGTGTGCCGGCAGGACAACGGTTCCAAGCTTAACACCCGTCATAGCTCACCGGTCAACTTACGATAATAATAGTTCAAGAAAAGTTAGCTCTGGCGGACAACGAAGGGTTGAGGGCTGAGTCCGGAGTCGATGCGATTTAGGGAAAGATTAAGGAAAAAACTGTTAAACGTTCGACCCTGATTGTCTAGATTTTCCAAGACCTGATTAAGGTCACATCTTTTCGTCATGCAATAGAGGTTGCCTTACAAAGCAAACTTCGGCTACGTTCAGTGTATACATTAGGTAACGGACTAGAATACAGGATTTGAAGTAACTCACTCCTTGAGAGACGCCACATTGTCATATATTATCCTTAGAAATTATGAGCATTATAGCGCTTATCACGGCTCCCATCGGTCACGCCAGCTCGCATAACTTTCGGTACACGGGTAATAATCAACATCCAAAAGAAGATTTACTCAGAGCAGACCGCCAGGGGTTAGCCTGCCTGCCTGCCTGCCTACCTGGATGTGGTCAGCGGTTCTCGCACTGGGCTTTGTCTTCACTAGAGGGTGCACCCCTCTTGTAAGAATTTTTTGGATATTTTTTTCAGTGGTATCAAATTGGCCAAGGCATATCTTGCTTGCAAGTGCTTCCGATATCTGATTATTTGGTACTTAATTCCGACTATCGAAACAAATCGCTTGATGTTCGGCCTCAGTGATTTTGATGATGTCTCCTTTTTGATTCTGGCAGCTGCATTTTTGAGAACGCTATCGTGGGTGGTCACTGGGTTGCGCAATTATATGCCCAACGTTATTTGTATTCTTGCGACCAATGTTTTTACAAAAGCATTTAAAAGCATGTGTCATATACATCCGCTCGAATGGAGATAGGTATTGATATAAGGCGTGAGCGTCGCGATTAGCCTTAGCTGAATCGATGTTGCTTCCACAGATCACATTGTCCTGAACAGACAGTTGGCGCTGACACTAAAATCAAGACATTCGTTAATAAAGTTCAACGATGGACGTATTGTTGTCATTTTGCACGCTTTCTTGTCTGAACTTCATTTGCCCTGCACATTTGACCCGTAATCATTACTAAATATTTTCCGTCCGGCAGCACCGTCGTTAAGCGTTGCTTCGAACCGCATGAAATGTGTCTATATCCAATTTTGAGCCTAGACGATTTCACTTGTTTTGGGTAAGCAAACATGTCTATGCACCGATTTGATTGTAGCACTAATCCTGGGTAGTCAATGTTCGGTTAACGTCGTTATCCTTGCAAGCCGACGAGTCGGCTCAGTAGTTAGCGCGTTATACACTGCGGCAGACGAATTCGAATTCCCGCTGGTGAGATCAGTTGCAACCACTGCCTCGGATGAATTTTTCAATATATTTATCTCTGCACGCGACGATCTTCAAATGAGCATGAGGCCATCGAATGATGCTGACGACCTTGATACAACGGGCCCATCAGAGTACAACAGCTTGGAATATGCATCGTCCTCACTCACCACCACAGTTACCACAACAACGGATGAATCCGAACCACAGGTTTCTGTTACAGTTATTATGTCAGTTTTCTGTTGGAGCCTATTGCTGTCCTAGGCCACAGGTCGCTTCGTCTTTTTTGGGGGAGGGCGAGGTTATCTTGCATACATTTTAGCAGCTCGATATAGATTAGTTAATGCTAACGACCGAACCATTTGAGTTGTTAGGCGCGCTCACTCAACGGTGGCGAGATGATGATGATAATGTTATCGAGGGCCATTGTTGTTACTAACATGCTTAGCGACTATACGATGTTGGAGTAGTATTATTTTCGATTACATCACCACTTCTGTCCGGCCAATAAAAGGGTCAAAGGAAAGTGCTTACCTCAAGCTTAAAAGAAAAATGTCGAGGCATTATGTACAGTATAGTTATTTGATTTGCTAATTAGTCTTCTTACTCAGCTTGTTGCATACGATAATGCCGATCCATGAAAGACAATTGCCGTGAGCCTTATGTACGGGATCATGTAATCACTGCAACTTGTGCAGCATCCTTCTGGCCGACGCAGCTATGCTTTCAGCTAATACCTCAGCCGAACCGCGGGGCGGGGGGGGTGGGGGGTGGGATCGCATTGCTGACCGTTCTCAATGTAGCAAGTACATAGAGCCTTCGCAGCCGATCCTAAAAATAACCAAGTTGTACTTTGACGATGGTACACTATTGATGGGGTTCATCTCGCGAATCAGATATTCGGTAGTAAATGTTTAAACATTCAGGGCGTGAGAGACGTGGCAGTATTTTATTATAAGGGGATTGGAGATCAGTCAGCTTTCGGAGGAACAACCAGGAGCGAAAATAAGGCAGACCAAGGCCAAAGCTCTCAGCCGAATGGGGGGAAGAAGGAACAAAGAAATTCATATGATAGGAAATGAATACACGGCGTGCAGCTAGGAAACTAAGTACGCCACGTCGGGAGAGCTACCAGGATACTAATGAGGCACGATGAATTTTGGTGATAGTTAAGGTATCCAATATTTTACCATACGTCTATTCCCCAAGTCCGCTTTGGGCCCGAAGTTTCAACTGTGCGTTCTTAAGCGTTTTGTTTTGACGAAACGGGCCATCCTTCGTCCCTTTTAAATTCAGTTCTCATCTGTTCAGTTAACTGGTTCACTCCGCGGGGTGCAACCTTTAAAAGGTTTTAAGGTGCAATTTTAGGGTGACTCGAGATTGTTTACGATTCGAAAGTGCTCCATAGACATGCCTCGTTGAATGTTTGGCTCATTGTTCTTATTTTTTTCTCGCGAATAGGCAGTAAGCGTTCTCGCGCTTACTTCTTTGCGAGGGGACACCATATGAACGTTTATCATTTGCAACTTGTTAGCCCGCCTGCCTGCCTGCAGCAGACTACGAGATTCGCTTTAAAACCATCTAAGTGGTTCAAGAAATCGGCGTGTCTACAAAGGATTACTGATTTATAATTAGTAAGTCGTAGGAATATGACGACTGAAATTGGCTATATGGGATCAGAGTTATGCCGGCCTTCCATTTCCTGTTAATAAAGGGACATGTTGTTTTCAAAACGATAAGGTTAGAAATTCTGTGCGATTCATGTCACTGAGGTACATATGTTTGTCAGGTATATACGTTTATATGCTATTTAACGTTTGTTAAGGCACCAAGAAGTTTAATGATAGATTAACTTCGTAGTACAGTTTTGTCTTTTCTAAGACTAAACTTTTTGAACGAGGGTAAAAGCAGTTCGGGTCGCTACATTGAGTAACATAGCATTACATGATTCTACAGGCGAGGATAAGTCGGGGTTGATTGAGGTGGTCCTAGACATATGAAATTAGAATGTTATTGATTGTAAATTATACAGATAAAATTAACTGCGCGAGAGTACATATATACGTATATTTATATGTTAGGCTGTTACAAGTGGATTCGGCATTTGCAAACTAGGCGCCGCAGAACTAAATTTTACTGGTAAATACGCTATTCTTCTAGAAATATGGAAGTAAAAACCGGTAAAATTTACTCCAACAAGGATTAGTTCGAAAAAACGAAAACATTTTTTGTCTCACAAGGTCGACTCTCAGTGGTCAAATTTCTGTTCTTCGAAGGCCAGAGCACTGCAGAAATTGTCAAAAATTGGTCACAACATTATGCAAAAAGGCTTAAGCGAAAACACAACACGCGAATAATGCAAATTTTTTTAAGAATAGAGTATTGAAGGCCAGGGAGAATGTGACTACAACTCAGGACATGAAAGCGAAGGCATTGCTGTAATTGGTTTTCCACGAAAGCGGACCTTGGAGTCTAACGGGTCTGTCGGCGAAAACCGGCATTTCACATGTAACCGCTTACGGAATTATAATCCCAATTCTGAAAATGCGAACATTGGGTAAAAGGCGGATCTTACATGAATTGATTTTACGCTAAAACTGCCACACAGGATTTACGGAACGTTAGTCAAAAAAAAATCGCCTGGAGCACACAATCGCGATAGACGAGACATGGTTTAATCTCTGCTGCTAGTTGGACGATCGGGCGAGAGAAAGGCGTTGCCCTCAGGAAAAATCCAGTTTAGGTTTAGACGGTGGGAAGAGTGTTGACGATACTTGCAACGGACAGCAGGGGCATCTGTCACTATGAGATACTCGCCGAAAATGAGTGCAGCTCGCTATCTCAAATACCTCAGTAGACTCATACACAGTTGGCGCTACTCAGTTTGGTTACTTCACAACAATGCCAAACCTCATTCCTATACCTCAATTACTCGATAGATTGAGCAAAGGAATATCCAACAATGGCTTCAACCCGCCCATTCTCCAGATCCTAGTCTGTGTGATTATGGGGCTTTTTATGATCGAGAAACAGCAATTGGTGACCAAGTATAAACAGACTATCGATGTACTTCAAGAAGCCACAGGCAGAGAAGTTGCTTCTGGGAACGTAAATGATAGGTATATGGTTGCCCAGAAGCTGACAGTGTGCTAGGATAGGTGTGTAAAAAGTAAAGGTGAGTATTCTTGGGACCTATTAAATATTCATTATTCTGGACCACCTTTTTTTAAAAGTTATTCAATTTTAAAGTCCGTCGGAATCGTTTTCGACAGTCTATATATATTGGCTCAAATGGCATATCCTGATCACC
The DNA here is from genome assembly GCF_002532875.2 of Varroa jacobsoni. NCBI lineage: Eukaryota > Metazoa > Arthropoda > Arachnida > Mesostigmata > Varroidae > Varroa > Varroa jacobsoni. The sequence continues at coordinate 10,927 of NW_019213526.1, read as the reverse complement.
GTTAAATTCTATACATTATGGTATGGTAATAGATTTTTGAAAGATGATTGCGCCTAAAGCAGCAAAGCTAGTTGGCTTAGTAACATGACAGGAGTGTTACTCCCTCTTGTTACAACGATCACCTTTGTATTTGCAAGGCAAAACACAATTACGCTGTGTTCTGTGTTAGCAAAGGTGTACCTTACGACGCGCATGCCCGTGAGTGCACCGGCTGGATAAATCCCAAGAAAGGAGTCTGAAAACTATTTAAGCATTTTATTGCAACCATTTCTTTGGAGAAGTTGTGCTTGCCTAATCATGAATCACCATACAGGATCCTGAGTGATCAAATCGATCTTGGAGAACGCCGTCCACACCTCGGCACATTTTCTGCGCCATTCAAGCGCTCTGTAGTTTATAGGCGTGTTTCTGTTCGGACCATTTCAAGCTTGCTTTCAGAAAGACGTAGCTGGATCAATAATAGTGCATAGGAAACATTATCTACAGTGGTGAATGTAATTAGCTCGACAGGTATTTTCTTCCTGACCAAAACACACTTATAAAAAATTGCTCTGTTCCTTTTGTAGCAGAGACTGGTAATCAACTGGGGCTATCGTGCTATCATGGAATCTCATTTCAACACAACACCCATTTATTTCCGGAAATAAAGGTTCTCCGTTGCCAGTTGCCACTCTGTTGCAAGGGGCAAAGCTCATAAATTACCCATTATTCTGATTAGAAAAAAAGGACATTAGTAGCTTTGTTTTTGATCATATGTGCCTATCCGTTTCCATTGTGAGACAAAATTATTTCAGTTCAATTATCCTATTACGCCTTATATCGTATTATGTATGTACGTATGATTTGTGCACGTAAGCTTGTTGTTGCACGTAAACTGAATAAAGTGTTTTTTTTTTCAGAAAACGGTTGAAAATTCAGAAATATCACGATGTTTTGCCACCCTTCGTTAGATTCGCTTCCTTTGTGTACCATATATATTTACATGAAATTTTGGAAGCCAAAATCAACTTTTCTTCGCAGTAACAAGATAACCGCAAAACCTCCTGCAGGTATCTTGTTAGTACTAATTGCCCGCAGCAGCAGCTTTTATGGCTTAATTAGAATGAGAAAATTAGTTAATTGACATAGGATAATAAGGCCAGGGGTCAGAGGTGACAGGACGTCTGGAACAAGACAGCCTTTGCTTGCCCGCTGAATTGTTTCCAATTCATATAAACGCTTTTTAATGCTTCTTGCACGATTGTGCAAAGCTACACGAATCATTGTAGTTGTGCCGATCTGTATCTGTTGAGGGTAAAAGCCTGAGCCGTGCAAACAAAAGGACGGATAGATAGGTAAACAGTAGGACAGCCGGAAACATTACAGGAGGAATCTGTGTTTTAAATAAAGTTACTCTAAAAAGGTACTGGCAATGTTGGCTAACGACACCGGCTAGCGATTTATCACAAAAATCATCCAATGAACCAATCCTGAACGTTCGTAAAAACGAAAACTACCCAAGTTTGTGAAACAGATTTGTGCTGTTTTCTCACATGTACAGAACAAATTCAAATAGTCTTTTTGATACCAGACTGTATGTTTAACGCTAATTCGAGATTCCTGGTCTCGATATTAGCGATTTTGTGTATGGCATCCATATGATCACTATGTCATTGTAAAACCATAGGATCTAGTCACTTATTAAGAGACCAGGGTCGCTGGTTAGAGTCCAACTAACATTAGACAACACAGATACTGCTGCAATTTTTTATGAATAAAGGAAGCTGTTAACATTGACTCTTTGTGCATTTTCGTGACAGCCGCTGTCCAGCGTGTTTTATATTTGGTATAAGGCACGGAAGGATTGCACGGTTGAGGTTAGCTCCTCCCACACTATGGCTAAATCATCATGGCATTACATTCAACGGCGCTAAGTACGATGCGTTTTGTTACCACTGCTCATTGTGTTTGTTTGTTTGTTTGTTTACAGGGCGCAATGGGCTACTGGCGTCAACTATGGGCCATCTATTACAAAGACTTCTTTATCCGCAAGATCAAGCGGCACTATATATTCGCCACGCTCGAGGTGATCGTACCAATAACTTTGTTGAGTGAGTAGTGCTTCAGAACGTTTCATGATGCATAAGTGATGTCGATAGTCATCGGTTTGCCTATAAACGGCTTAACGGCTTAAAACGGATAAACGGCTTGCCTGAAGCTCAGAACGAAGAATTACCCCAGTTGTGCTTGAGAAGAAGTTAACAACAATGTATATATAAATATTTTATTTCTCGAATAGGTCTGCTCGTGTACCTACGATACTGCGGAACAAAAGGTGTATTACCATATTCGGGTGGTCCTGAAACCTATCCACAAAGTCCTGACATAAAGATTATTGTCACGGAACCTTCTTCGAAAGTGGCCGTCGCGCCCAATAACACCTATACACAGCATCTACTGCAACGCCTTGTGGAAAGATCAGGGATGCTACTTTGTGAGTGAAATGCCACTTTGAAATAGGAGCATCTTTTAACACGACATCACACTCAATGCAAACTCTAGATTACTCTTTTAAGCTATAATAATACTCCAACGAACACCTATCATACGCATGACCTCGAGCATGAAGAATTATTCAGTAACACCTAAATCGACAAGGAGGAAGTTTGATCGGTAACTTTTTCAACATTTCATTCAGTTACGATGACTGTATAACAACATCATGTGTGAGTAATGCAAACTGATCAGATAAAATCAAAAATCGCGTATTTGTAAGCTAGAGTTGTCCTTTTTCGCTCTTCAAGCCCAGTGCAATATACGCTAGTGTTCTTCAGACATATGTGCTTGATCCTTTCCAATAAACTACATAGAAACAGCGTAGTATCTGGTTGATCGACACTCCAATACAGAGAGACTGGTGGATGGCTGAAGTAGATCAACGTAACCTACGATTCGTATTTTCGTTGTTAAGCGGTTGATTTCAAAATAGCTGTTTTTTCACGAGTACTCGTTTTAGCTCAAATGTTCGTATCAGACGACATTAAAAGCCGTTTTACATATTCTATCATAGAATACTCAAGTCTTAATGTACCTATTATAGAACAGATGATTTGTTGAGCTGGTTAGAAGACGACGAAAACATAAATCATAATTGCCTACTCTGGGAAACAGCTTTCTGTACTAAACTAACGATTATCAGTATATCGGAGCCAGATTCATTGTATGCTATGATCTTTGTTTGCCATTCAAGTACCGCAAGCGTACCCCAGTTGGGAAGAACTAAAGTATAGCATAAAAGAAAGCAACTCTACACTGATTGCCCTGAACATGGAACGGGTTAGCTCGACGCGCCTTGATTACGTTATAAGGTAGGTTACATACTAATCTAAGTGATCTGACGTAACGAAACTACCCTCAAAATATAGTTTTCTAATTATACGGATCAATTCAACGGGAGTGCTTTCACCGAGCAAGCATCTCGAAGTTCGACTGTGTCAGTAATAATTTTTATTTAATAATTTTATGCGTGGTTGTTTACGCTGTTACGCTTTATCTAATAGTAAGTACTGATAGCATTAAACGTAACAATCGCTAACCGACACGAGGTATGGAGAAAAAGTGTATGTTCATACTAATTAGCTTTATAGTGCATATTACACACGTGCATGATTGAAGCACGTATTTGTTTAATTAGCCTTTATTTTGACCAAGTAAACATTGTAAAGTGCATGGAAAACGTTTCTAATTTTTTTTTTCGTCGTGTGCATATCTGTGTCGTGTGCTTTCGATCTTTTGCAGCATCGATGCTCCTAGACAAGTTAGCTCAAAAGGCTTCCCAATCAGTAACGACCCTCGAAATGTTTCGGAAACCATGGAACCCTACATCTTGTACCCGCTTATATGGAATATCTTCGAGCATTTTGCAGACTACTTTTACGCCGAGCCTATGATCGCGGTATGTGTTGATTTCAGTCAGTTTAGTAACCGAAAGTGTTTCGCAGAGGCTTATCTGCGGCCAGCAATTCGAGACGTGCGATTTCACCATATACTACATCATAAATCCTCGAGGAAGTCGTCTAATTACTGATCCAAGTTGACGCATGAAATCGCATTGCAATTGCATCGAACAGCTGACCTTCAGGAAGCAAATGGTCGAGCCCAGTCCTTATGTGTCTCTGAGTTTAGTAGGCAAAGGGCTGCTCGTGTCCTATCACGGGGTCGTAAAGGTCATCTTGTGTAAATTATCTGTTTTTCCGTTTCGATCGAGCAATCACAGGCAAACGAGTAGGCAAAGTGCGCGAAAGACGCTTCATCCGTACTTAGCTCAACGCTGGGGGGGGGGAGGGGTAGGTATATCGTCATAGTAAATTTCCTGTCAGATTCTAATCAGTACCTATTTTACGGTGCTGTTGTTTTAGCCAACATTACAACCACAGCCAGCGGCTGGCTATCTCACCGATTACTCGTTCGACCAGCTATCACGATTCATATCGCAGTTCCTCCTCTTCTCGTACGTGGTACTCATTGGAGTATACCCTATGCAGATTATCCAGGAGAAGGCATCACGAATTAGGGTAAAGCCTTAGCTGTAACGTTACTAATCACGTGTACTTGTTACTAGCATGGATCACCCTGATGTTCTTTGAGTCTGACGCTATTCTCAACTCGTAAATTCGTATCAACGAATCAAAATCTGTTATACACTGACGTGGTTGCTAAAAACACCAGGTAGAGACCAATCTGGAAAGAATCAAATTAGCTTGTAAGTAGATTATAGCATCTTTCAATACTAAACAGGTATGGATCGATTAGATATATGCACATAAGCGTATCTTGGGCAATATAGGTCGGGGAAGGGGACAAATGATTTTGCATTTTCTCTCAAGGCTCAACAGCTGATAATAAGTTGGTAATTCTGTTATATCTGTGTTTTTTTTTTTTTGGTGGTGCGTGTTTCTGTCAACATTCAGGAGCTACTTCGCATGAGCGGTCAGCCGGAGATGGTTTATTGGCATGGCATCTTCCTCACTGGCATGACATCAATGACGTTCGTTGCAGTCTTGGCGACAGTACTTTTCGCCTTACCCGTTAAGGGCTACCCACTTTTAATCAAGTCGAGTCCGTTCGCTGTTTTTCTGGTCCTAATGACGTTCTCGCTAGTGGCCACGCTCCAGCTGATCTTGATTTCAGTCCTCTTCAACGGGCGTATGTCTGATATGCTACAATAAATTTCGTATGATGTAACAATAATAATAATAACGATAAGATATTGTTTAATATACGATTCCTAGAAGCAACGTTAGTGCATGTCCTATCTGTAGGCGAAAAATATCATATTGGGCCTCAACAGCTTTGCAATGTAGTTTACTATTGTAAACACCGATATACTTATTCATCCTGGGCTATAACTATACCCACAAGATAGAGCTAGTTTTGCGCTTTAACGTTATAAATGGAGACTAAGTTAAAGGTATATTTAATAGAATAGTGGTCGAGAAATAGTATAATTTCACATCGTTGCCCACACTACTTTGCTCCATCGACCGTAACGCCAGCAGGCCTATTAAACCGTCATTCTAGTATAACTTCAACTTCGTCAAATGGGGTTTAGCTTTTGTGCTCAAGGGCGCACCCTAATTGGTTTTCGAATGTACCTTTTTTTTGCATAACCTACAATTTTTATGACCGCTACAACGTAACATGAACTAGCGACGATGGGCGCAATGGTGTCGATCCTCTTCTGGTTTTTACCGCTCACCCTATGCACGGTCCTGATTGACTCAAAAGAAACGGATAACTACTTCAGCACTGACGCCAGCGTCAAACTGCTAACCGCCATGCTTCCCACCTGTGGATGCTATTGGGCGTTTAAGATTATTTGCTTCTGGGAATCTGCCAGTAAGTTTATTAACATCTATAGGCCTGATTAGGCGAGCCTATCCGGGTCCGTGGGAATCTTTGTAAGAACTGGTAACAGATTTATGGACGTGGTGCTATGATCAATTCATCAATAATGTTTAGGTAATCGAAAATTGTCCTTTTGAGAAAAGGTCTGATCTGGAAAAGATGGTACATTTGCCTCTACAAGAAATTCTAAACTCAGGGTTAGTTATACATATTTTTGTCACTAATAACAAAATATCGTATACATTAATCGGCCTTGTGTACTGCCTAGATAGATAAATAGATGTTGGTGGAAATAGACTGACTTCGACTGGAATAACGCCAGTATTAAGTATTCGAATCAGTATAAGCGTGTACAAGGCGCTTGCTATCGGCTTCGACTCTTACTTTTCAACATTACCTGAGAAAATTTTACCACAGAAACGTCATGAATACCTTTCGTGAGTACTTACGTACTGTACAGCTGAGTACTAAGTTCGTTTCATTGTGTGCCCCCTTACACTGTGCGTGCTATTGCAGATGTTGGACTCCAGTTTAACAATTTGGCCGACATCGCTACCCCAGGAGACAATATCTCCATGCTAAGCGTGCTGCTTACGTTCCTGCTAACCAGCCTCATTTTAGCTTTTCTGATATTCTACCTCGATGCGGTTCTGCCGTGGCAATATGGTATACCGAAAGAGCCCCTTTTTCTATTCCGAAAAGCATATTGGATCGATGTCCATGAAAGACGGGATAGTTTCATCCCACGCGTTGAAGACCCGACGATGTTTGAGCCGCCACCTCCAAACCTCGAGCCATTCGTCGTTGTTGACTCTATCACCAAGGTCTTTGGTAACAAAAAAGTTGTCGACGACTTGTCTGTGCGCTTCTACAAGAATCAGATCTCGGTTATTCTCGGCCATAATGGCGCTGGCAAAACGACTACAATGAATATATTAACAGGCTTGTTTCCGCCAACATCGGGCGACATCTTCATCAATGGCTATAGCATTCGTAAGGACACGAAACAGGCTCGTAAAAGTATCGGTTTATGCCCGCAGCACAATGTGCTCTTCGATGATCTGACAGTCGAGGAACATTTACAATATTTTGCTATCATTAAAAACACCCCGTCGTTCAATGGTGAGATCGTAGAACTGCTAACTCGGTTCAATCTTCTTCATAAGCGATCCACGCTTGCCAAAGATTTATCTGGTGGAATGAAGCGGAAGCTCTCGATGGCCAATGCGATGGTTGGGGGATCCGAGGTGAATTCAGTGTATTCAGTCTTCTAATACGTTTTTGTGTCCACTTGTCAATTATTGGTATTAATGTTATTATTAATATACCTATAGACGGATCGATAGCGTTTCAGTCGATATGAAATGGCAATGACGGTTTCCGTGTTTGTTGTTTGTCCTGAATAGCTTCTCATTCTGGATGAGCCAACAGCTGGTATGGATCCCCAAGCGCGTCGCGAGATATGGTCCATCCTTCAAGATGCCCGTAAGACCCGCACAATTCTCTTAACAACGCACTACATGGAGGAGGCCGACGTCTTGGGAGACCGAATCGCTTTCCTGGCACACGGACGCCTCAAATGCGTCGGCTCGCCAATGTTCCTTAAAAGAAAATTTAGTAAGGATCATATACACTTTCCTGATTGTGATTTTTGTCTGCCCTTTATAAAGCAAATAGCGTTGACTGCCATAAAGTGGCACTGGGCGCGTGTATGTCGCCTAGGTATTTTTTACTGCAATTCGAATTTTGGTAGGTACCGCGATTTGAATTTTTCTTTTCATGTATACGACATGTTTCAGTAGGATAATAAAGTAGCACACAAAAAAACACCCAATTCACATTCGAAACACGGTGTATTCAATTGATCGTAGATACGGGATACAAGATGCGTGTAGCTAAGGCTTATCCCGGACATCGTTCGTACAACATTCTCGACGTGGTGACATCACATGTGAAGGGGGCCGTGGTCGAAGCCAACATGAATCACGAAATAGTTTTCAACCTCGGATTTCCTCCCACGGAGGAACTGGTGACGCTTTTTCATCATCTTGAGGATAACAAAAAGCGATATGGGGTTGGTCTTCTAGCTTCCTTCTTGAGCTCGTCTTTAAATAGATTCTAATCAATACGCGGTTATACGTTGGCCGGAAAGGCAAACGGTTACTCATGGAAATGGTCTTAAGTTTCCTTGAGCCCATGCTGGCGCTGTTAAATTGCCTTTGTGATCTTGGTAATCTCAACTTTTCACTTTATCTATAGGTAGGTGCTTATTGTTTGCGTCAGTTGTCAGTACCCGTCGCAAATGTATGATATGTTCACAGTAATCTAGTCCAATTGGTTGATTAACGTTGGTTGTGATGGCGAATTGTTATAGATCGCGACACTTGGTGTCGCAGTGACCACAATGGAAGATGTTTTTCTGAAGGTCGGCTCCGCGGACGAAGATCAAAACAACAGCTCCTCCTCACAGCATAGTCCACGGAAGTCGTATGAACGGCGGCCACAGGCTTCGGAGAATACCGGTACGTTTGCAGTAGAATGATTTTCGCAAGTAGTTATAATAGAGAGACGTTGTAACATTTACATTTTTCTCAACTAATACATTACTTGTAACGTGGATCTCGTAGACGCCATGTACTTTTTATGGTCCCGTTTCGTACGATCCAATTGATAGTTATTCCTAAAAATACCTGCGTTCGGATCACGTTTCCAGTGACTATAATATCTATAATATAAATAGTCAGTCATAGATAACTTGGTATTAGTTATGTTGCATTATATTGCTCTTGTTTTTCTTTGTGCTGCACAGAGCGATTTCCACGTTTCCGACCCATCTACGGAGGTGCTCTCACTCGACAACAATTTAGAGCTCTTTTCGTTAAGCGATTCAACTCCATCAAACGGCAGTGGTGGATGCCCCTTCTACTCTTCGTGTTGCCATTAACGCTGACATATCTATTCTGTGTACTTGACGAGTGGGCCTATAGGCATCAAATACAAATTGTAAGCAACCAATTATAACTGTACACCCTCCCTTGCTTTCATGGACATATATGGCGTTATCGATCGCAGAAGTGTGATTTTAAATTGTTTCAGTGCAAAATCGGATATATATGTTTTACTTTTTTTATCTTTATACAATGCATCTAGACCCGAACGTACTCAATGAAGTCGATTTACGGCAGCACGAAGAGCTGGTTCAGCTCGGTTTTTCCGCAAAATAGTTCTCGAAGTATTTTCAAACACCTGGAAGCCGCTTTGCTCGAGGAGGACGTTTCCAACACTGTGATACCGCAGCAAGACTTCGAAAAGTATCTTCTAAGTTTATGTAAGTAAGATACTGTGTGACGCATTGATACTTCGAAAAGCTGCAGGTCTCTGAAAAAACGACCTTTATAGATAAGCAATAATTGATTATTACATTTATTTACACGGCCTAGCGTCAGTTAGTTCCACTTTCGTGGCCTTTTCCAAATGCCAGTTTTCGCGGAATGCATTTAAACCAACAGCAAGGAAATATCCACATAGTGGAAATAGCCATAGAATAAATGAAAAAATCAGATTAATATAAAGCACCCTGCTCATTGATTTATTTTGTCCTGGTACAATGCGTTTTTCTATTATTCGAACAGGATTTAGCCAATGATAGTTTGCGATACTTATAACTCTCAGAAACGCCATTTTATTTTTCTTCAATCGAGCATAAAGTGGTGATTACCCTTTATAGCATTTGAGTAAAATAATTTTTTCTTCTATATTGTCCAATTTCGTGATACCAGAGTGGTATTATAAATAGTGCCGTAAATTACACGTAGAATACACTTCACGAGTCTCTAGATGGCCTGCAGTCAACAAGGAAGCCATCTCTACTCTGATCCTGCATTTTAAGTACTGGGATTAAAATCCTGTAATGGGTACATGTAAAATGCCTGTTCTAGCCGACAGAGACGCTCGACAGTCCTGCCACCTGGTAACCTTCTCTCTGGCGTTCAAAACTGTAATTCTCGCTCGTAGGTTTCTTTATCTAACGTCTTCACCAGTCTCCGATGGATTTCCGCACCGTTGTAGCCTGAAAAGAACAAAAGCTTGATTATTGAGCATCAATTTTAGAGTCTAAGAAATGTTTTCCCTTCTTAGCTTATTTTTCCTGGGGCACAATTGAGCAGTTTAGATTCTAGAAGACTGGAGTGTTCGGCACGGAAATTTCATTTGCTAGCGACGCGTAGCTCAACAGTTATCCAATTCCAAGGTCCGACGGATTCGTTTGAAATAATCAAGTATTTCAAGTTTCTCTATCTCCTTCGCTTTCGCTGTGTGTGTCTCTCTTTCTCATGTTATGAATTATGTGGGATGGTGCCGAGAAGGTTTATCAATAGTACTCCAGTAAGGTCTGCGAAAGGACTGGTAGTTCCATCAGGAAAACCTGACCTAGTTTGAGCGCCGGAATCTGATCTCTCTTGCAGACCGCCACATAGATTTCGTGTAGCATGAGATTTGTGACATGTTATTTCGACAACACTTAAATATCTGTAGAATATTCCATTGCAAATATTATCTTTTTTATTCGATCTAAATCAACGTCACGAAATAGATTTTTGGAACAAAATGTATTTCTTCACTGAATCAAGAAAATAGTGAAAAACATTTCCAGCGTATTTTTATAGAGTTTGCGGACAAAACGTTTTAGCTTATCTTTTGTAATTATATTTATCTTTCCGATAATAAACGAGCATCTTGTTTATCAGAAAGATGCTTAAGCAGCCCGTGTATAGCGTCGAGAATACCTTTCTCTGAGATGATATTTGGCATCTCAACTTAGTACACGATCTTAAGTCACGACAAGTGTCCCACTATTCAGTCAATCTTTGAACGGGTTCGCAATATCTGGAAATCATATACAAGGTGCGAAAGCCTGACAGTTTTTCAATTTTGACATGTTATTTTTGTAAAGCAGTAGAAAAGGACAATGTAGTGAAAATATAAGTCGACAGGAAATAAGAAAAAGAGACATCCTCTCTTTCTCTCTCTCTCTCTCTCTCTC
>NW_019213525.1:153961-189984 GCF_002532875.2 Varroa jacobsoni | reverse complement strand
TGTATATAAACTCTAGCTATGTGCAAAATATTTAAGAACGTTTGCGATGTAATGCAATCATATTCGGTTGGTGGAAACCTTGCCTATCTCTACTGAATTTTCAGCCTATGACGAAAGCATATATCAATAAACATTTAGAAATACGCAGAGTAACGCTATTTCTGATTTAAATCCAATAAGAAGTGAAGGAATCAGCGATTTTTTTTTGTTTTAGAGGGAACGTGTATATACTTAGTTGAACCCTTTTAGCAACGCATTTACCGTGTACTGCTATCAGGCAGCTAACAGCAGTAGGAGTGGTGAAATCTCGTAGATAGGCCAATTATAACAAAGAAATCTATCGCGTTAGGAACCCTTATCTATGTCAATGCGGTTGGGAATAATACGTGCAAGAGGGCCGTTGCTTAGTAATTCTCACCTATCTATATATATTAGAATGATCCACTGTTAGTTGGCCAACTCGACGTTGCCTAAGAAGCTACCGCTAGTCTACTTGTTCAAAACAGAGAGCTAATTTCTACTGATTTTTCAGGTAAAAAGTCTATAATGAGTAACGCTATTGCCTTTATCCTTCTATTGTGCCCACTTTGATACAGTGAAATAAAAGACTGGGTCGCACCGTACCACTTTCGCAGTCCGTTGCCGATTGAAAACTCTGTACAACTGCCAGCGTAACTAACGAGGACAATTTAGCAACCGTCTCATGAAAATAGAGTCGGCCTTTTTTGATTGAAGCGGCATCGATGTGTGTTTCGTGAACCCATCGGCACTCTACCACTGTGTGCTCGACCGCGCCCAATCACATGGTCCTAACAAGACCTTAAAAAGTCGAATACTGCACTGGGAACGGTTTTTTTTTTTTTTTAGTAGGCTATAACGTGAACGATTGTTTACGAGAAGATTTACTTCTCGTACAAAAAAAAAAATTTATATCCATTTTGAGCGTTAGCGAGTAGCGTACTACTTAAGGTTTCGAAACACAAATTTTATCTTGGTGTCTACAATGTTTGTTTCGACTCTTCATGCCTTCGTAGTAATCTTCGACTCGACGTATAATGCCTGGGTATAAGCAAACCATCATTACATGAAAATGTATATTTTTTGATTACATACAATTCTAAGCTCGGCTGACCAGAAATCTTCACAATGAATGTGTCACGAAATGAGGATGATTAATTCACTAATAATAAACCTGTGGACGGAATATAAGATCATTCCTTCCAAAAACATTTCAAAGATTGCCAGCACACTTACCCAATACAGTCCTGTGGTCGATTTGTTCAGGACGTACTTTGAAAAACTGCTTACAGAGGAACTTCCATAAAGCCAATAAAATACATGTTTCTTTTTATCTTCACACCCTAGTTGCACCAACCTAGATGGTTCAACTCCTTTTAAACCTACCCATAACATTCTCACAGGTGCAGTGAATTTCTTTCCTTTCAAATCAAATCAATGTAAAGAATGAATGCACCAGTGCATCTTATCAACACGATTGGAAAGAAATGCTTCTGCTCTGCTAAGAAACGAAATACAGTACACAGGACATAGCCTGTCTATACGATAGCGAAATTTCAGCAGGCTCTTTTCGGAAGGGCGACATTTTCCATTTCATTCGTACTGTACAAGCTTTCAGGTACAATGGCGCCTTGCTAGAATGGTATACGGCATCGAGGATCGCAACTACACTAACAGAAAGGTCTAGCCTCCTTAGAAAACTCGTCCATCGTCCTTCGAGGCGCTGCCTCTACAAATGTACTCGAGAACGCAGGCACGCATGATAACGACTTCCGGAAGCGAAGCTTCCGGTAACAGTGCGGAGGCGCTAGCGACACGCACAGAAGAGCTGACTGCAATCGTTACTTGCGCCTTGAGAACAGTCGTTCGTGTTCCGTACGCATTGTTACAATGCTCAGATGCATTGAAGTTTCAACTGGTTCTGTATAGGCTTCTGCAAGGGTTCCACCGTGCCGCCTTGACAGTTCCTATTGCCTTAATTTTTAGATTATGGAAGAAGTGAGACGTAAAAAGTTAAAGTATATAGATGCTTGAAGAACTGAACACTTTGGGTGGTCAGAGAATTGCGTTTCTCTATAAGAGTCTCGTCGACCTTTAGCGTCCGTTTTCAATACCTAAGGTAAAATTACGAAAGGTAGAGGTAAAGATGACCGTACATATCGAACCAATGTTAAGTGTCAGAGCGGTTAGAAAGTGTCGGAGAGACCAACAGGATGGGACGCAGCACGGCGTATCATCTCTGTGAACAACGGCGTGCATGTTCCAGTTTTTTTGTAATCATGACAACCGTATGATTGTTTCTCTGCCCTTCCTTTGCCAACCAGACATACAACGCGGTGATTCACTGTACTGCAAATATAAAAGCATACTTTTAAAAAACCAACCCGTGTTCGTCATGCGTCTGCTGCGGCAACATGGACATGCACGAGCATCTTGGTGGAGTCGCAGTTATTATGATACTAGTAAGCCGCTGACTTCGTTTTTTCTCCCTCTCAATCGTTTGTAGATTGCAGCTACGTGCCTCGTACTTGGCCAGCATTAGCATAAGTCTCTAACCACCTTCATCTGCAGAGATTGCCCTAGCAGCAAAGGCCTTATAACAGCCTTATCGTATTCAAGCTACGCACGAGGGTAACGGCAGTATGGAGCATGGTCTGTTGGCTATAACCTCTTGTTGAAACTGTGAGTCGCACCGGCGCGATTTTTCGAAGGGGCCTACAAAAGGGTTGCCGAATGTAGGAGCCGAAAACGGCAGCAAAGAAGAAACATGTCTAAGGGACGTGCTGCTACGTAGAAACCTATGCCTAGGTAGAGATATGAACGGCGTGTTTTCAGCGTTTCAGCACTATGAAGACTACTACGAGCCCATCGTTGTAATTCGCATGCGATAGCGGGAAAAACAGGACAATAACCTCATGTCCTGTTGAGACATTGTTGTAGGCATTCTTAAGAATTTTAAGCGACAATGGATGATGTGACTGCGCTAGCGTCGACGAACGCGATACTTGTATTTTAAGCTCGCCAGTGTAAATGAACGGGAATAATCGAGTGAACGGCGAGCTATGTACAGCAAGCTGGTAGTTGTCTGTGCCGGGGTTGCACTTGTAGCTTATAGAAATAGTGACTCGACAATATGGCGTGGACTTGTGTTCTTAGTAAACACAGAATGTATATAAGGTATAGCATTAAAGGAGAGTGTACGTAAACTTCTATCTGCGCGTTGTTTCGAGCAGCATCAAAGACAATACTGACGAAAATAGAATGAAAATTATCTCTCAATGAGATACTACCGCCTTTCGATGTATGTTGGTAGAACGCGACGACATACATATTATGCACTTGGCCTACCACGCTTCCGAATACAAGCCTCAGATCATCTATGAATAGGAAGTTGTTAATGATTTGTTTGTTCAGATGCAACGAACTTGCTTTCGACACCCGAAGTAAATAGATAATATAAAAAGTGACGATGTGGAGGATCTGCTCTCGATCGATAACCACAATACTGGACGGAAGTCGTCATGTTTTTGAAACAAAAACTCCTTATGACGAAAAACAGTAGATCGTCTTCAGAATCTTTTTGGACGAAGGTCATGTTTCCAATATCTTTGCATTGGCAAAACTCTTTCGACAGTCTACGTGCTATTACTAGTTTCCACGTGTCTTGTCAAAAATAAAGGGGAGGTCAAAAAAGTTTGAAAGTCACTTTAAGCTAGACTTCCTATATTAAAATGACAGCCAATTTAGAGGGGAGAATATCAGCTATCTGGCCTGTTCAGATAAGCTATAATGATTGATCTTTTCGATTTTGACGCCCTCTCATATCTTTTGGATTTGTTAGTTGTTTTGATCCCTGCATGGTTGAGAATTTCAGTCTGATACCAGCGCGAAACTAATTTCCGTTGGAATTTCCTGTATGTAGCGTATTTGAGCGACATCTTAGAAGTTTACAACGACCACTAGGGTCAACGCACAGTTACTGTGAAAGCGTTACTTTCGGATCAAAGAAGGAGTATTTCGAACATAACTAACGGATGATATCGGACCTAAACTGGAGCTTTAATCGGAATAAAGGGCAATTATATCGAACAATCATGACAGTTATCAATGACACTTCTAGCACATGTAAAACTTCATTCATCAAATATCTATTTTCGTTTTGATAGCATTTCAAAAACATGACATATATGTACATATGCTTAAGGCCGAATCATGTTCCAGCAAAGTTAATACTGCAAATAATGCTTATCCTTTACCTCAATGATGATGAAATTGATGATGATGATCAAAATTGGTTTCGACAAGGAAACTTGAATGAAGCAATTTTTGCGTCTGCGCAAAAGTTGCAGGGCTTATGAAAAGACTTATCGTCTATCAACGCTGTTTTTCGAAACCTCTGTCTATCACAAGATACACAATGCGTATACCGCAGAACATCGTCCATTACGCCTTGCTATGAAGCATTGTGTTTATAACATCATTTTCAACCGATTATTAGTGTAGCATACTGCTGGACGCTCAAGGCTGCATAGAAACGCACGAAAAGCACCGGCGTTTCACATGAATATTTGATATCATCCGCAACATAACACAAAATGTTATCATCTGCACCCTGCATCCTTAACAACCAGAGCATTTTACAGGTACTGAAAAAATGCAACTTGTTCAGACTATTCACGCGTCCAGATCTCGGGTGGCCGAGAAACCAAAGGTCTACACGCTACCTTCGCAGAGATGCAATAGTAACGTGTTTTTCTACGTAATTTAGAGATGCGTAGGACGATCTAGGTTCAAAACTAGGCTCAGGCAAACACGTCTCGGCCCGTGCTGGGAAGTACCAGTCGTACGAAGCAATGCTAAGATGGTAGCACCGGATGTAAAACTCCAAAGTAAGTAGCTCCAAGTAAATCTACAGCCTCTGTCGTTTGACAGATGTCGCAAAATACCTAGGCATATGACTGCGAAAGAAGCCTGGCTTGTGAAGTAAAGCTGCGTTCAACAATCTTATAGTGATAAGTTTATTTCGCGATTGGATTTTACTTATTAATGTACTGTCTAAGCATATTTTTTCTTTACAATTGCTTGTCTGATCGCTACTAGTGATAACGCTAAGGCACGATAGGAATTAGTTATATTTCAGATGCATCAATTTACGTTAATGATAGCTCAACCTCCAACCTTTCCAATGCGGTGGTCACGCGTTGAGCATGAACGCTTAGCAACTTCGAAAGGACGCGGCGACACTCGAATTACCCGAGTCATCATCTAACGTAAGTTCTGTCCGCTATGCTTGACCGGGATGCCATCGCGAATCCACGTAGCCCCGATACTGCCAATTCGCAAACAGAAAAAGTGTGTGGCGTTCGGGTTCTCAGGCTGTAGAAAAACCATCCGGACATCGTTGTGTCGGAAAGTTCGCTTGAATTCGCTTAAAAGATTGATGCGAAATGCTCTATGTGTTTGAAACTATATACGAACAATCCTAGATCAACAAACAGTAAAAGCTTAGGTGCCAGCTGAAAAATCATTTGGGCAAACCAAATTTCTGGCATACGTCGTGCTATCGCGGTGAAGAACGATTACTACTTACTTCTGTCTGATTGGCTTTCTATCTTAGTGCTTATGGCACACATCAGCACAAGCGATACAACACCGACAACAAAGAAATAGTTTTAATTAAAATTGCAGATCAGAAAGGACTCGATATATAGCCCGCCCAAAAAAAATTGGGTCATATAAATGAAATTGTCGACCATCGCCTCTATACTGATGCACCTCGAATTTTATCTATAATTGTGGATAGATTCCTATTCGAAGACGATCAAAGTGAACATACATAATTATCAACTGGCGTCTTATCAGCTCTGTTTGTTAACTTAATAATGTTAAACGTAATTCATTTACTATGTCATTTTTGTCCACTGTGCGTTTATTTTATCTTATCTGAATCAAAGGACGGTTCGCAGTAGATTGTGCAAGCCACAACTGTGATGATGCAATAATAATTAGGGCGAAATAACATTTATCACATATATACACTTATTTGCGTTCCGATACTTCTCTCCTAAAGTGCCCGTGCTTAAATTAAGCTTGCCCTTACTTTGATATAGTGTACCAAACAATACGACTGATGGCTGAGGATAGTGAAGCAAACTGGCTTCCGTCCTCCTCGTCCTGTTGCTGAACTTTTTCAAATTTGGTCGATTATGTCATACATGCGTCATCTACTTGCATCCTCGTCATATATAAAATAGATCTTTGCTTCCCGCCAGATTTTGCTGCTTAGCGGGTCTTAAGCCAGAACAAATCTAACCGTCTGTTATACATATCCATAGGCTTCGGCTACTCGTTTTTACTGGTTCTTATTTTGTATTGTCGTCTGCTAATGATTAAGTGTTATATACCTTTGCAAGCATCGTTGTCATTGCTTTGCTAGACAGTAAAATATTTACCGTGAATATGGACTTATAAGTGCATATACTGTTTCTCAAAATTAGAAAATTTCGATCTTTAAAAAAAATAAAAATCATATTGAAGCTGAAGAGTTGTAATAATATTATATTGGGTAAAGAAAACAAATAGGAAAAAATAGCAAGTCAAAAAACGTTTTCATTCATTTTTAGGTTTTTTTATTTTTTCATTTTTAATATTTATTCATTTATTTTAGAAAAGAAATGGAAGATAAGATAATAAAACGCGTGTGAATCTGAGTGAGAGATCCTTTTTATTGCGTTTTTTTACCTAATGCTATCCGCGGTTTATTTTATAAGCCTTTAGTCGTAATAACTATA
The DNA here is from genome assembly GCF_002532875.2 of Varroa jacobsoni. Lineage (NCBI taxonomy): Eukaryota > Metazoa > Arthropoda > Arachnida > Mesostigmata > Varroidae > Varroa > Varroa jacobsoni. Next base: position 183,175 of record NW_019213525.1, on the reverse strand, counting down.
GCTTGCGGAACCCGCTAATTGCCGCAGTGATCCACCGAGTCTTTTCCCGTAATGTACTAACATACATGGTACATGTATTCACTTTCAAGATGTACATACCTTTAAAGGTGGAACACATGAATCCTATAAAATATACCGCAACTTTTATAAGTTCCATATTGTAATAGGCGCTCAAACACGAGGATTTCTTCTGCCGTTACAAACAGTATTTTTCGACAGGACTAAATGTTAAACGCGGTAAACCTTGTGAAACGAAAAAATGTCCTGTTGTCGACTGGTATCGAAAACTGGCGTTAAAAGTTTTACTTTTAAGTTTAAAAGTCTTGAAACAGATTTATAACAAGCGTATCTAAAATTAAACGTCAAAATGTACCTCTTTAATTTTACTACATCTGGTAGTGGTAAAATCAGACGTTGTCGATATTCTTATGCCACGACGACTAAAAGTAACGTTGGTTTCGTTAAGCTGTTCTTATTGACGGTTAGATAGATGTATATTCGATAAAACTAGACGAAATAAAGTTGCAGAACTTATAAATCGTCGAATATAGGCCGACATTTTCTAGAATGTTATGCTACTTGTAATGCTTATTTACTATGAGATTTTTTCTCGCTCTCTTCGTTTGACAATTGATGCTTAGATCAAATCAATAGAACAATTGTATTTCTCTAGACATGAGCACTAATTTCTAGCATTCTATCCTGTATTAGAGATAACCGTCTGTATACTCCAATCTAGTGTGGTCATGGACAGCAGAAATCTTTTACTCACCTGGGATTGGTGAAAACATCTTAAACGGGTCAGGAGGCATGTTCCGTATGAATTGCATATTTCCAAGTTCCGCTTTTCGATTATCATTTGCGACTCGGTTTTTTGACAATTTTTAACAATTTTCTATTCCTAAGTTCTCTACATCTTTAAATTGCGTACGTCCTATTCATACTAGGAGACTGCACTTCTAGCTTGTTGACGAAGAGCAAGGTCTTTGCGGTAGCAGTAAGGAAACTATCCAAGAAGCTAAATGCTCTCTTCAGCTAACGGAAATCATATTTGAGGAGGGGTCGAGGAGAACTGTCTGTTAAATAGAAGCCTCATTAAATGCTAATGTGTCCGAGTTAAATGACGGCTTCAGATCTAAGTCCTTTCTGCCAGTTCAATTAGATATTAAAAACATGCTTGCACTTATCCGGAGAGTGATTTTAGGTCCCGTTTCAGAATCTGTTTTTAATGTGTTCGTCCGAACGCGAAGTGTTAGAGAAAATGTAAAAACACTAATTGAACAACTAATGTAATTAAGTTGCTGCGGAAGGAAGGTATTTTTTTTCAAAGTATCATCCCCTTCAAAATACGAATCTTATTTTCAAATAAATTGACGAGATGAATCCCCCGGAGCAAATCCCGAAGCATCGAAGCTCTAGAGTTACTTGTGGACGCGATGACGCGTCATGATGAACGCGGCAGCGATTCAGGTCATATTTGTAGTTAAAAACTGATAGAAACTGTCTCCACTAGTCTCGAATGAACCCCATTATCGGCGAATCCAGATTAATTCGATGATACAAAACCAATCTCTTATAGCGATAAAATTTACAAAAACTGCTATTAATCAATGCTCAGATACGCTGGGATCAACTTCGGTTTTTCATAAGAGAGAGTTATGAGCCATATTCAGCTCGTATTTTGTATGAGTTTGCGCACTATCCACTCTCTTGCTTCATGAACCCAGATACAACTTGTCTATGAACACAAGTGGGTCGTTTTATCGTTTGAAACACCCCTCCGGGTCGACAAAGTAGGGGAACAACGCTTCGGGCGTTTCATGCACGAGATTCTTGTCAGAGTAAAAATATATATTTATAATTTAGAATCATAAGCTTAAAGAAAAAATATATACAAACATTTTAGGTTTTACATCCTATAGATATACAAGTGGTACCGTAGTAGTCAACAAGCTATTTAATAAGTATCGGGCTCGAAAATTGTTGCAGGTATCGCTTGTCCCTGTGATCCTGTTTGTGTGGATATTTTTAAGTCGTTCCCATGGAAATATTTCGCGCCAACAGTTCCAATAGTAATAGCCATTTTTACTGTCGACTCCACGCAACATTTACGGAGGACCAAAAAACTGTGTAGCAATTGCGGCGTTTAGCTGCACCTCTCAAATGGAAAATCTTACCCACTGTCGGAGTACGAAAAACTTGTCGTCGAATTTTGCAGCATAATTTCCATTAGAGTAAGCATCACTGCCAGTTAGACGTCTACTATCGTAAGTTAGAAGTAAGTGCTGTGAACCGGCTAGGTGTCAGCGAAAAACAAATCAATGCCAGTTCTAATTATCCGCGGTGTCCTACATGGGCTCCATATGGCATGTACGGCATTTTTGTGTAGTTACAATGCTGCGGATCCAAGACAGTCCGCTTTTATGTAGTTTGTTTAGATTTTTTTGTTCGCGGATGCTGTAGTTACTAATAATATGCTAGTAATATTTTTTGCAGCTAGAGCGATACGACGCTGAGCGTTACTTGAAAGGAACTAGTGAACACGTATAATCCAACTTTAGTTAGGGGCAACTGCGAACGACCGGAAGTTGACAGCTGTACAAGAAAATCATCGAATTATGACATCCATGATGGCGGGACCAAGGCTCGCCACGGTAAGAATAAAAAATAAAACGCAGCCATTCGGCCGAAATTATTAGCATGTTAGTAGGTTAATCATCGAACTGAGTGACTGCTGTGAAGGTAATTCGCATTGGAAATGAGAGAAGTGCGACGAGGCAGCAAATTTTACTTAACGTATCCAATAAGCGCAGTCGCTGATTCTGCTCGTTTGTGCGTTTCGCGGGATTCGAATGAACAAATCTAGATATTTATTAGTTTATTGAGCGATTTTTCTATTGACAAAAGTTTTGTATATGTGCATGCTAAGGTCTTCAAAGTTTTTTCGTAGTCGGATCTCGGAGCTCTTGGGACTTTTAAGACGCTGCTATAAAGGAGGACAAAATTCTATCAATGCAAAGCCAAAGAGACACACGTAGCGATGCGTGTTACAGTTGCGCAATACATTCGAAGCAAAGCCTCACCGGCTGCGTCGCCTAGGTACTAGGTGTCATGCCTAAGTACTTATACTGATACTTGTTATCATTCGAACTGGAACGAGCGTTTATTATCGTGGCGATGCGGAAGTAAAGCTGCAGCATAACAAACACATGTCTTACGTTGCTGAATAAAACGTTGAAGGGCGTTTGTCCGCTGTGTTCAAGCGGGCCCACCGTCGGCAGATCCACGTCACTCCGACAGCGTAGAGTCAACCACCATGAAAAATGTATCGGCTCTTGTTTCCGCCAGCGATCCAGAAGCCAGTCGCAGATCGGCATTTTTGCATGCCTCGATCAGCTTTAACTTTGATTTTTAATGAAAAGCAGCTGTTGGCAGTAGCCAAACAAGAATGCCCTTAGTTGATTAGACTTTATAGGGAACAGTGAAGCGGTACGCAGATCTGGAAGAGGACTTTGTATAAAATAGAGGGCTGGCGGCTTCGAGGAACAGGCTGAAACAGTCGAATACGTATTCTTGCACAGACGTTCATGTCGATGTAGACGATTCTCAGTAATGTTGGCGTGGAGTGCACTTGTTCGGCTACGTAGAGAGGACAATTAAAGCATCGGTACCGCCTTGTATAGCAACATAAACCCGGGCAATGAAGAACACGAAATAGGTTGTCATTAATGAAATCATCTTTCAACTTTTCCTTGATGATACAGCGCCTTTTCGTGACAAGCCGCCATACGCTTCGTCATGGTTACGCCAATTTCACTATGTCACTATGTACAGATAAATAGCAAATCGTTCACTTACTAGGCGATTTAAATGTTTGGTTGGAGAGGGTAAAATGATATGAGAGAGAATGTGCGGGCAGTTCTTAAAGCGTAGCTATTGCTTAGATCAAGCATAGGCAATGAACCTTGTAGGTTTCATTGTTTAGAGAAAATCTTTTAGTAATAAATCTATTTAACACAGTTTCTTACTATGAGTCAGGTATGGTTGCAGGTAAGCAAAGCCGGTTTCGGAGTCGGCGTACCAAATGTACGATAATTTATTTCGCTTAGATAGATTATCAATTTAACTAAACTTACTATTATTATCAATTAACAAAATTAACTACAGTCTGTTTTTGTCCATTCGAATTGGCGTAAGCGACAGATTGACCGATGTCCAATTAAGTACAGTACGAAGTGCTGAAAGTGTTTTTTGATTTTAAAATCAGTACAAGTCGACTCTAAACATGTACATTGCCTGTAGTGAACGTGTCATAAAGCGAATTTCAGTGTAGAAGTTCACTGAACTATCTTCGATAGATCAGTGTGTGATATGTGATGACAATTAGAAGAGATTAATCTTTAAATGAGTAATAAAAAAACCTGACCGAATAAATGCTTAGACGGGGCAATGCATTAAGGCATGATAGCAACTACCCTCTCAGAAAAGTTGTATGAAATTGCATTCGTTCGTTGTTCGATCACGTTTTTATTCACACAGGTCATGCGACACGGTCATACGGCTTGAAACAGGGACCGTTGGGGCTATTATAATTAATTAAAAGCCTGAACAATAGTGTTTCGAAGGCAATAACTTTCTGACTCATTGAGCGGCATGCGAGCTAGTAAGAGCTTTCATTCCGCAGCATCGCTCAACTCTAACTATACTACCAGTAAAAGTTCTCTCACTAGTAAAGTGTGTTTACCTTTAGCAGATACAAAGCATCATTTCAGTAACGTAAGCCAAGCATAGGCAATAACCTAAAAGGTATTTGGTGCATCGGACGAAATTCTTACAGGTCATCCGCCAACTCGATGCCAATAGTCGTCTGCAAACGTCGGACGGTTTCAAACCTTTGGTTACCATGTGGAACCCGTCTGCAAAATGTCATTCGGTATAAAAGAGACTGTTTACGCGCAGGCCATTTGTTATAACAGGTCGTGACAGGTAATCAACAACCTGAGAATGGGCTGATTGACGCATTAAATCTTCCCGAGAATGCATCGTCTCTAGCACAACCCTATAGTACTGCGCTTCCATGTAGACGATAAACAATGATGTTTGGAAAATAATACCTACACCACCATGTAACTACAAATATGGTCTCTCACGTATGATACAATTCTCGAAGTCATTAATAGACTATTTCATGGTGATTAGTAATATCAACCCATCGGTAGAATACACGATGGAGTGAAGCCTCGTTAGTCGTCTGCAGTACGCCATTTGAGCAGTTTGCTACGCCAAGAAATTAAATGGTTAGGCCAAGCGTCGCTGCGGGATAAATCTTACTATAGGCAAACCGAGAAAATTGCGATTCTCAACAATGTCAATCTACGAATAGCCCATGTCATTTAGTGCAGCTTCCCGATGTATGATTAGTAAGATATTACGAATGCAGCCTGAACCTCAGTTGCCCTTAGATGTAGACAAACCTTTCAGCACAGAAATGCTAGGCGATAACAGCGGTGCTTGTATCTTAACTCTGGGATGCGGTACTGGTCTCAAATCCGAACGTAACGACGTATGAGCTAATGCATCTAGAACTATCCTGGACACGTCCGTTGGGAGCTTTCTTTCGAGCTAAGATGCCCAAATGCGCCATTAATGGTTCGCCACACAGATGAAAACGAAGTCCCTCAGCTGTGACTAACTTAGGTAAACACTCATGTACTATGAGCAGATAATGGCCATAGCATATACTATCGTAGTTTTTTTAGGCGACGTAAGGTTTCGAATGCGACCAATCAAAAACAGTTCTGCCGTCTACATGTGCTGCGCCTCGCGTTAGAAGGCGTCTTTAAGAATTCAACTTCTTTCTAATTAGTGCGAAAGTTTCCTGTAAGTCAGCAATTCTGTTTCGAACTTCACGTTAGCTAGACGAGCATGGCCAGCGATAATCCTTGGTGTGAAATATTAAATGGTCTATCTATTAAACATAATATTAAGGCGTTAAAGATTAGCCAAAAGACAAAATGTCAAAAGCAAGATACATGAGCCTATATTTCATATTGCTGTGTAGATAGATACACGGCAGATATGCATGCGAGTAACAACACTTGTCATCTAAGTATTCGCACAAGGAAAAAGCTACAAAGTATATATACAAAACATATGATTGTCTAATTCAATTAGCCAAAACGTAAAAATATTTCTTAGAATAGAGTCGGCAAGTAAAAGATTTTTAGCTTACCGACAATGCTCCATGTCATATATATTTGATTGAAACTGAAAAAATTGCCCCAACCTAACTTATCAATAACAGAATACAATATCTCTTTATTGTCCTTAAGCACGTTAGCAATACTTTCAAGGTAAAAATGTTAGCTAAACCTGTAAATAGAACGTTTTTCTAGTATCTCATTTACTTAAAGCAAAATTATATATTGTTCCCAGTTTACGTAGCAGGCATAAATAAAATACATCTTACACACAAGATACTGATAGTAATAATTAACATCTTAAACAATGCCGCTTTAATTGGGTCAACTAAGCTCTCGCCGTCGGACCACTTGGGCTTCACGTAGCTGGGTAAATTCGTGGACGGTCATTATTAAATCGCTCGGTTGAATGTGTTTGAATTTATTTCGCCTTTCATTGTAGATATGTATGCAACTATAATTATGTAGTGAACAAAACGTTGTTGTAAGTTTAGCTGTGCTTCCAACTAACACTCACTGCCCTACGTCTGTGAACAGTAAACATAAAATTAATATAATGAAACGTTCCGATATAAGTAAATTTTTACTTATATCTAAAAGAAGAGCTGTAACAATGAAAAGAGGTAAATTACTAGTTCAAAAAATATTCGCTTGAAAAAAAAAATTTATGCTAATATTTCGTCGAGACGTGTTCAGGCTGGCAGTCGTAACCCAAAGGCCCAATGAGCGTACTCTCCATGCTTTCTATGAGGCGCATTCTATCGATCTGTGAAACAACGTTAATATTATAAAAGGATCAACGATCTATCCTCAGAATCTGAATTTATAAAACAGGTAATACCAAAACGAGAGATACATTGCGAATATGTTATAACAAGGATGAAAATCCAAGCGAAAATGTCGCGCCATTTATAGCAGTGGTTGACCAGCTAATAGAGCGCTAGCTAAAATCAATAAAATTCTGACCCTTAACACAAAACAGTGAAATTGCTTAATACGGCAACTGATTGTTACAGAATGAATTGATCGATGTGTATTCATATATGAAAATCGATTTCATACATGCGGCTTTATTAGATAGAATGTTGGATTTACAGACCGATCATACCTATTAGACGTTTGCGTGCGGGGCTTAATAAATAAGGTAGCTAGACAGAAAGGATAAATCCAATCACGACGAAAAAGCTCTACGTTCACTCAAAATATTGCAATAGCTGGAGCATTTCAACAATACTGTGCATCGATCAAATAGCAAACATAGTCGCAGAATGATTTTACCATCGATTATTTCCACGACTATTACAGTTTTTTTTTCAAAAATAATTCGCTGTAAGTAGTAGAAAGTCGGATACCAACATCATTGGTGTCAATACCAATGAAAAGGAAATTTTTATTACTTTTGAACATTTACATATAGATCCTTCTTAGATCTGACAGGATGTCATGAGGCAGGCTGATCTTTGGGTTTCGAATTTTACGTCCGGTGGTATAGCCGTTAAGCATTACTTCAGACGGCTGGCTCCCGGCAGAAATGGCTACGAAATCACGATACAGATTGACCTAGAATAGTACCGAAGTTAGTATTGTAAGTCACGCTAGAGCAATAAGCACGCAAACGTCAGTGTGAGTGTTAAAAATCGTAAAGTCTCTTTGTTATATTCAAAGGAACCCGTAGCCGAAGCTTCTCCACCGTAGTGGATCGTAGAGTCGTTTGGACGTAAAAAAAATTGTATCATCTTTCTTCATCATTAAATCCGTAACTCTTCAATCAGCCATGAACCGCGATCGGCTAGAGCAAAATATTACACGCAATGTTCAACGGCAGAGCATACACGTAGAGGGACATATATTTAATTCAGCTTCGTAGTATACAAGCATCACCGCGACATTATGATGATCATACAACATGATACAATACAGTATAGGCGATTGTTAATTGTTTAGAAAGTATAACAATTACTTGAAACAATATATTTTCTGGTGAGTTTAGCGTTCTTCATTAAGAACCATTTTGAGAGGAACTTCCTAGGAGACGTTGAATTTTCTAGTGTCAATTATCGATAGACAAAGGTAACCGTACGCGCGTAGATAGCGATAAGTTGTTTAAAGACGTTAACTTGTTCGGCAGCTCTCATCGTTGATGCTTTATGGTGCAGCTCTTCAGTATGCGCTAATGATTTGTGGTTTTCAGTCTGTAGCGCATAATAGCGAAGATTCTAAAGTTTTATCCTGACGACAGTACTGAAACCTTTGCTCGTGTATTACAACGTCCCTCTGTATCAGCGAAAACAGAAACTGTATAGGACGTCATGCAATTATGCGCTGGTTTGCTTGATAATTCAGTTTTAGTTGCCTCAGCAGTAGATGTTAAGCGTTTTGCTCGTATGTTTTACATCTAATCACTCTATAGCACTAAGCTGATAGTCGACGGTAAAGTATCGTATCCTGTAGGCCATAGTAGTGCATCTATGAAATCAAGTCACAAACCTTTGCTTTAAGCGGACTTCGTTTATTAACTGCTCGCTGTGAATGTAACGCCGGTCGCTAAAAATTGATTTTATGATTTTGACGCACAACTCAATATGTAATACACTATAATAATTTTCCTCATAATATATATATATATTATATGAGGGAAAAATGAAATATAAAAAGGACAGGCATAGTTAACGTCGCAAAGGATACCGTAAAATATACGATGTAACATATATAGATTATAAATGGGCCAACATTGTTTCTTACATGAAATAAGCAACTGTGATCTTTTTGACGCAGTCGTAATAAAGATACGCCTTCTCATAAATAATATAATACACTACATGTTATGTCGAGCATTGTTCGTTTGACTAACTTTTTGAAAGGAACTGCTTTTTTTAACAACTTTGCTGTATGGTCTAACTAATAATCTACTATATGGGCAGGTGTTCCAAAACACTTTCTTAATAAACGCAGTAAAGACTTTTCCGACGGGTCTAAACAAGACACATTTTACTGAGTTTCTTTGCTGAGTTTGCATTTTCCTAACGCTGCTATAGAACACTGTCTACTATATGCTATGGTAACCATTTGGTGCGCTGAAGGTTGAATCAGCATAGGCTGTATGTTTATTATCATTATGGCAACACACTCAAAGAGGCACACATCGGCCATCCAGAGCATGCCGTCTCGAGAGGAACTTCCTATAAGACCCTAGCTTCCAACGAATAAAAACATTAATTAATAGATCAAGTTGCATTTTCAAGTGAGGAAATAACGACCTTGGTGGTTGAGGTACTATTTATTGCAAGCGCATAAAAACCCCATTGCTATGCGAGTTTGTCACATTACTGGAAATCTGCTTAACTGCCCGTATAACATCCATTACGTTAAATGGTATAGCGTAGTACGACTAATAAAAATTGTACTTACGTTAAAAGTTTAAAGCCAACATCTCTTAATCAATAAACAAGTTACAATGGAAACCACTAATCACATGTTTGTAGTAGGCATTGACTGACTCCACATGCACGGAGGCCATCAAATTTGTTTACAAATACTGCAGACGATTTTTCACTCGATCGGCGTTTTTCAGCAAAGCTCATTAGGTTGCTGATGATATCTGCATGTTATGCATGGAACAACAATAAAACTGTTGACAGGCCTACCATCTCCATAGCGCACATTACGAAATATATTTCCGGGACACATTATATTTGCCATACTGTTATAGTTAATAATGAGAAGGTGACCAAATTTCGTCGTTTGGAAATGCAGCAAAACGCGTGTTCTTCTGACAAGTCAATTACCCGATGCCGTCCCGTTAAAATTTAAGATCCTAAAAGGATATTTGCACATATATGGAATACCTAAGGTGAAGTTATGCGGTTATGAACAACGGATAATCATTTTCTATGTATATTTTTACTTTCGTAACGTTTAACAATTAGATTGTTCCGGTATGCTTTATTCTTGTATGAAAAGCAAGACATTAATTTATTATATAAGGCTGGTATGCTGATTAAACTAACGCCGGGGATACACCACGCGTGTATGACGCGTGCTTTTAGTATCTCAGGTAAAACCTATACAACATATTTTTAATGGAACAATTTGTGCTTATAAAAATCAAGCTAAATACTTGACATTTTTTGAGTCGTATATAACACATGTTCTTGAATTTGCGGCGATTTATCACGGTGATTATATCGGCGTAGGAACCTGTGGTCCCGCCAAGGCAAATCCTCTACAGCTTTCCTTTTACTTCCATGGCGGATAATTCGAATTTCATTTTCATGTAATGCTCAAGCCTTGATATCATAAAATATTAGATTGATATAGATAATCAAAGGAAGCCATCGTATAATAGGTCAGTGTTACTTAGACTCTGGCTGGGACGAATTGATCTGGTCCTTACGTGTCATCGAACAATTGCAGCTTTAGATACTGTATCGTTTCTATCGGCTTCACTTCATTGTTACTGGTTAACAGCTGAATCCATGATCCAAATTATTGCACTAAGAAAAATAAGTATAGCTGCTAATTACACGCAAATCTATGCAAAGCTCATTCGTATTGTCAGCAGTTACAGCCTTTTTCACATAACTTCTCTATAACTAATTACAAAAATAACGTTTATTTTTGTGCTGACAATACTATAGTGCCCGTCTTCAATGAGTGGACAAGGACAAAGGAAAAACTTTTATGTTCAAGATGTCAAGACAAACTCGTTGGGCGTATTTAAAGTTCACTTACACAGGGTCACACGTCGTTTGGCGGCTTTGAAAGAATGTGTAGAGCTTCCTTTCAAATCGCTTCAACGCGCAGCCAATGCAGGAAAGTTGTAGTTAAATTAAATCTTTAATCAACATAACAAAACATAACAAAGTCTTAGCCAAACACAATGTCAGCGTCCCTGGAGACTGCGTATAGATGCACAGCTTACCTCACGCCAATTTTGATCAGAGACTTCGCGTTAACGTAAAAGCATTTCATGCGTCGCGAATGCGTTGAGAATTAAGATTGAGTTTTTTTTTTACTGCTGTGCATAGTGTATTAATAAAAAATACGGTTTCTATAGGAGCCTTTTGATATCACCAATTTCTTCTTTTCATATTTCTATATCGGAAAAGCAGTGAGCTAAGTTACCGGAACAGAGACATCAACTTTTCCATTCAAACTTCAAACGATGTCACCAATCAAAGTAAAGCATTAATGTTTCATTCTCTGCATGTATACCAGTAAGAAACAAGTGTTTCCGAGGAGTAGGAAATTGCTTAACGCAATTTGCTCCGCCTTGAAAGGCCCAGTTAGCTATACGCCTAATCAGTGAAGAACAAGAAGCCGCCTCGGCTCCAGCATCATTTGCAAAGCAACCATTAAAATGGGTCTAAATATATTCGTTCATAACCGATCTTTTCAGGAACGGCGTATAAAGCAGTCCTGGTTTTAGTGGGCGAGACTCTTATACCACCAAGCAAATACCTTAGCCGTGCATCTAAAGTAAATATGGTTCTTGTCTGTAAAAGAAAAAAGTTTCCTCAATGGGACCCAGAGTCTAGTTAATTTAGGTTTCACACCCTCATCAAAACCAAATCTTCTGCTCTTTTACATTTTCAAAAGAACTCGGTCAGCGCTCGTAATCCAATTGCTTTGTATTAATGCGATCTATTTTCTGTGATTAGGTGACTTACTCTATTTCGAACAAGTAAAGTCGAGTAAACGCAGTACACTTGACGAGGCATCAGACACTTGCGTAACGTAGGGTCCACAAAGCGCACTTTCCGTCGCGTTCTCTTAAAGGGTCCCCGCAAAGAGCCACGTCGGGTCAGGTTATCATGTGCTCTGACGCATCGCTGCCAAGACGCACATCAGAAGCGTGCACAGAGTTTTGCCGTCTAACACGAATCGACAACAACGTTTTCGCTGCATTGAATGAATAGCTCACGCGCAATCGACGCCTCATACCGTTCCGTTCAATTTCTTTTGTCATTCAATTGCAGCTAGTGGTAGTCCACACGAACGAAACTGTCGTGCAGCCATACAAACTGTTTTTACGACTGTAAAAATGCTAAAGGCAATTTATCTGTGATTAGAGTAGGTGGAGAAGATAGCGTGGTGCTTTAGATATGTCAATACTACTTATCGACTAGTTTTTTCGAAAGCATAGATAACACCCGTGTTATATTAGTCAATTCACAAATGGAGGCAGCATGATTTCTAGCGCAATACTCCATATAATGTATAGGTACGTTTACTGTGAATGTCAGTTTAAGAAAAGACGACAAGGGTCGATCAGGCAGTCTAGCTTTTGTCTTCCTTCCTGACCGCAGGCGTAAAATTGGAATAGAAGTAATCTATAAAAGCACAAGTTAAATTGCCATGATCATTATAATATAAAATATGCTTCATAGATTTCAAAAAGTCGGACTCGATGAATGCATTCAAGGCATCACAGGAACAGAACGAATACAATGGCTCAAGCTGATTTCTTTGCTTCTTTACTCCCTAATTAAAATTAATATTACCAATGGGCAAAACGATGAAGCCTTCAACCCTTAATATTTCTATCAATTCACCAATGAAAGCGTCTACGCAGTAGAAGTTTATGCTAGAAGAAAAGCAACAAGTCTACAGGCAAACGTACTTGTTTGTCCCAATCGTAGTGACGTACCGCCACACCATCCAAATTCCAGCCTTCAATAGAGGCTAGATCATCTGCTCTAGGCCATACGTTTAAATCCTTGCTGGGTTCACTTTTACATTCCACCATACACTATTATTTATTTGCCTAGCGTTTTGTCCTATGTTCGCGCCATTCTCCAAGCTTCCAACAGTGAAATATTATGTATTGAGTGTACACCAAGTTGGCAAGATCACTCGCCACAAAGTAGACATCGTATGAGCTACCGTGCCCCTAGCTCAATCCGAGCCAAACCAGGTCCCCAAGGCTTGCAGTATTGTAGCGCAGGTTCCAGTCCTCCGATCCGTGGCCTTCCCTGCCTTCGACGAGCATTCAGAAGGAGCCCTTTACCCCGGGTACCAGTCATTGACAGATGCTCGTAGAAGGTACCCCCTGGTAAGCGGTTTTTGGTTGACGCTCAGTTGGCCAGGCCGCATTGTGCGTGTGCGTGGAGTGTTGATCAAGTCGTGCTTATACCAGGTAACGTTAACGTTGTAGTCTGCCTGTATAGATGAGTACGATATAAGGAGGCGGCTGTTTGGCTGTGTTAAGCTGACTTGGCTACCGATTCGAGATTCGAAAATAACGACTAGTGAAGAGTCTACATATGATATACATATGTACAGTGGGGCATTGTTGGTGGGACGGCTAAAATGTCTGGCCGGTACGATCACCGATAGAGGCCGTCCATTTGGAAATAGGATTGTAACCTACCATAGCACTGACTGCGCAGAGAAGTTCAGTGAAGTCTGGACTCGAAATGAGGCTCGGACGGTCCTTCTTTGCTAATGAATATGGTAACTGTGTTTATTTATCTTATTTAGGCATGAGCTTATTGAAAAATTTGTTCTATGCGTGTATAATTGTAATATTGTTGATGTTATTATTCGTTTCCGCTCACATGGAAGAATGGAAGTGTGTTGTTATTTAAATTTTGGTTTGCGGGGTTGATTTACGATTTAAAATGACTTGTCTCGCATGATTTAAATATACCCTTTTTTTTTTCAAGGACTATGTAGACGAGACTTTACTGGTAAGGTGTGCTATTGTAGGGCCATTAGGCATTCAACACTAGATCCCGTATACTTAGGCCTTGGTTCGGAACTGATTCAAATAGGATTTCACACAAAAGATTACAAACACGGCTAATGGATTTTTCAATTTATTCGTTGCACTCCAGTAATTTTCGTACGGAGTTTCTCATCTCGCTAACCGCCACAGTCTCGCAACGGAGAGGCGGCGTGGTCTGCGTGGTGAATGCGTACCTTTTCGACTGTGTACCCGTGGTAGTCATAACAAACAGACCTGCAGTCATAGGGGTTCAAGTATTAGCTGTGGCAGAAATTATTATAATATACTAAGAAAATAACAGGTAAAAGAAAAGTAAAGCATTAAAGAAGATAAGGTATTACTGTTAAGGTTAATAACCGCTTGTATGCCATTTCATAGAAAGCCCACATACGTACAGCAAGACTTATTGTGATTAACCTCTTAATAAGGGCAGGTCTTTAGCGCTATACCTAAATAGCAATTTTGGCATAAAATCAATAACTAGTAGTATTAAAAAACTCTTTGTAAAGAGTCTTATATTTCTCTTTCTAGTATACTTAATTGTGAAGCAATGATCTGCGTATTCTCGTTAGCCATCGGACGTCGTCACCTCAGGTTTCTAAAAGGCCATTGTCTACCGTCGTTTCCTTCGTATGGTTGACCAACTTCCCTTCCCTTCCCTTCTTCTTTCTAGAACTGTCTTCCCTACCAGAAAACTTGTGCCCAGTAGCAACCTTTAGTGCCAGCGTTCAGTTGCCTCGCACACGAATCGAGCAAAGCCATAGAAATCGACGCTCGTCGCTTGCGCGGTCTTTCGTTCAGCGGCCTGACCCCGTATCAGTACCAATGCAGAGAACTCACTGAAGTGCACTTATGATCATTTTTGGCACCACCGCTATAACGTACGCATATCGGCAAAGGCGCCCCGACTATTCTGTGCGGGCAACTGCGGTCATTACCATGGTCCGTTAGGAACTACGTCATATAGTATGTCAGTTTCCTTCCAGGCCTGTCGATCTAGTCGGTAATTATTAGAGCTATGTTCCTCATCGCGGCTACTGATTTTCCGCACGGTATCGCCTCCCGCTCCACTTGTCAGACAGTCATGGTTAGATCTTCCAGCTCCTTCGAATTACGAGTAAAGTTCCTCGTCATTAGTCAACCTTGAGGCCTTAAGGTACTATTGCTCCTAAGATTAGAATTGCAGAAAAGCTTTGTCTTGTACGCTTAATACGGATACTAGGAAATGCAAAAATACGCTGGCTTTTTCGTGGTAGCGTTCTGCTACGTGACGCCATCAATGCCAGCGCAAAATAAGTTTGAATCCCGAACGGAGTAATAGATTCGGCAACCAATCTGGAAAGTCTGCATTTGTCTCCCTTCAAAGTGAGCGCGTCCTTGTGGGCGAAATTATATATTAACGGGCCTAAAATAAACTTCTAGAAGACCCAATTTAGTCACCGGAAAACTTAACGTTTCAGTTTGTACAGTTTAATCCTGAGAATACCCACACGTCCACACATGAGGATGAGTTCAACACGACTGTATCCTCCTTTCAAAATATCTCAAAAGGATGTCTTACAAAAGGCTATTAAAGGTGCTTTTGACATCTAGTAAAATAATAATAACCAAGGACAAACTTGTATTTTGTCGCATGGAGACTTAGAAAACATAACTGCAATAATACAATTTATGGCTATGAAAATCGAGGGGTATTGTCGGAAAACATTCTGGAGAGATGACATAAAATTATGCTCTTAAGCAAAGGTTCGAACTCGCCTCCTTAGGATGGATTCCGGCTCTTTTTAAGTCGTCAAAAGATAAATCATTCCGTAAGAATTTCTTTGCTTTGGAACCAATACTACGTCCGGTGTTTTCTGGACTTCGGAGAATCTTTCTTCTGAAACCTGTCACAGCCAGTAATAGGGAAAATTCCGTAAAAAGAAGTTTCATAGCCGTTGCCGGAATACCGCCAGGACCCGATGTCTTATGTGACTCGGTTGTCTATCCAGCCACAACCCAGTACCGATATAGCCGGAACGTCCTCAAGCAGTCCTGGTACCCGGACAAATATCGATCTATCGAAGGCTTGGTGACTGAACAACAGTCGCTTTATAATTTTATTTGCTTTTTGATCTGAGAGGACAAGCTTACTTTTGATCTAGATTTTTCAATGAACCATCTTGTACGGCCGAGTTCATGGGCCTCCATTGGCTATCTATAGAAGCAGTTATCTCCTCACTCCTGATCATCTCAAATCTCAGAATCGCGCAACGTCTTTTGAGTTCTACTACTAAAGTGACCAGCTCTTTGTAACAGTCCCCACGTGCTTTTGCTTGCTTTATACTTCGGTATGTCCTAGTATAATTTTGTCGAGCTAGACTAATCTCTTCGTTCTACGAACATTGTGGCCAGACAGATTATTGTCTTCTGGAATGGATGCAGAGGAGTGCAGTATTTACATGACTCCTTGTCAAAAAGGGTTGAAGATCGTATACGGTGCCTAAAAGAGGAGCCATTTCTCTTAATGCATTCTTGAGAATTTAAGGAATTTGACAAAAATGCATTGTCGGTTGTTACCTTATGTTTCAAGTCGCGGCGGTCGCTCAAGTACCCTCGGCCTAACCCGCCTGTGAACTTTCGTTTCATACTCAATAGGCTAATGATCACTGAGGTTTTTTCCGTGTCGAAAACTCGTCATCCTTTTATCCTGTTTTCGAACGAGAAGCAGCGCACTGTTAACTCTACGTAATATTCATGCTCAGTTTAATGAACAATGTCTCTTCTGTCGGGAATTACAAGCTCATGCTCTGTTCCAGGCGTCACCCGAGAAAATTACTGGCAGTGTCCGGCAATCCCGCACTGAAGTATCTGTGCTAAGCGGCAGCAACACAAGGTCCACAGCCGAGCTATTTAGAAGTGTCTACTAAGATGTACCGTTATCTATAAAAAGTCTACGGCAAATCACGTGTAGCGAAGCATACTTAGCCCTGCTCCGATTGCGATTCAGCTAGATAACCTTAAATAAAACCATTATTATTGCTAGCTTTTCGCATTGGCGGGTACGCAAGGTGAAACGTGTCTTTGCGGCTAAGCATCATCATATGCATCGTCATCAATTTGAGGTTCGTACGACAACCTCTAATTCCGGTTGTTCTATAGAAGCGGCCTCTGCAATCTTTTTGGATAATGTAGTTGTAGGCTTATTCTTTAGACGACAGAGAACTGGCAGTCGAGTTTCCGGTGTGGTCGGCCATGCAGCAGTTGTAGCACTTCGTTGTGGCAAAACAGGCCTTTGTCACACGACCGAACTTGCCACACCTGTGGCATCCCTTCTTCTCTGCCACTTCGTTTCAGCAGTTTCTAGTTACGTGTCCAATTTTAGGCAATATAAAGCTGAAACCTATTCTGAGGCTAAGTATAAACCTTAAGGTATGAGTAATCAATCTGCTTTCAATACCAGCTTCGCTCCAGCTAAATACGAAAAGCGTATAAGTACTGACAAGTTACCGCATAGGCGCATTTACTTCAAAGCGACTCGCCCTATCAGGCCACAAATTTAAGGTGTCCCTAACATGTTTTCGAACAGTAACTTTGTTATATCTCAGATCAATTTAACATTCAGCTTCTTCTCCTTTGTAATGACTTTCAGGAGTGAAGCCAAGTCTCTAGTGGTTTGTTCCGCCACGGTCAATCACAGGTCTTCGTTTTTTAGTCCGGATCTTTTTCACCGAGACGTTGCCTAATAGGACTATCTTTTGCTGTAACGTTCCCCATTTATAGCCGTGTTTTTCCCCGTGTATTAGAGTTGTTGTTACATTTGCTAGTCGTAACAGCCAGCTCAAGCTTCCTAACAACGCATTATAAGATTTTCTTTAAAATAATTTCTTTCTTCTTTATTTTCATATAGTGAGGTAAGGTATTCTTCTTCTAACCGATTCTCATGGACCTTCTGGTTGCTTATAAAATTTCTTTAATAAAGGTTCGTTTTATTACCTTTTTCTTTGGCAAGTGAATGGCAGTAGTTCCCGAGATAGCTGGGCTGACCCGATTTTGAACATTCTAGCATCAACAAGGTCGTTTACTCCGCATGCGAATAGCCCAAAAGGCCTTTTTTTGCTATACTAGCCCCTAGAAGGGGTATGTTGATGTAAGTGTACCCCGGCCGGACGTGGTTAACCTATCTAATTTATTCGCGGCACTTCCCGTTCTGATATTTTTTGTAGGCACCTAGATAGTAGTCTCTTTTTCATGCTCTTTTCTTTATAGCCCTCATAGGACGCTCTCTTTCGAGTCGTCTAAGCAATTCGATCTTCTGTTCTAGTTGGGTGATCCCTTTCTGAATCTTTCCATCAACTACGTTTAGCTTTTTTGGCAGTTGGATCTTTTTCCATTATGAAATTTCGCATCAGTTCAACCGGGATAGTAGCTTTACCAATGCAGTATAGCAATGTAACATGTGTTGCCGCATTCGTCACTCCGTTCTTGTTTTATAGGGAAGAGACTATAGCCTGCTATAGCAGGAAGCTCGCAAGCCCCGCTCTGTCCGGGTGCTCCAGGTGCATCCGACACTATCGGACGGCTCCTAAATTCCTTCTCCGTCCGTTTTTTTCCCTGGTCTTGGAGGGCGTCACAAACATAGCACTTCTTTGTCACTGGTCGACCGTCCTGTCCAGACTAGAACATTGTCCACGGCTGCGGTTCTGTCTACCATTTGTGCCCAACAACCGCCCAACGTGGCCCGAAACGACGCATTTCCCCTGCAGTAGACACTCTGACTTAGCAGAAGAAAGGCTGTATATTTGTGGTTTTGACAACCTTTAATCAAAAATCATCCATTAAAGCACTTTTGGTCGAGATACGTCGTGATTTAGATATAACAGACTAGCTAATTTGAGGCTCAACGAGTGGCCGGTCCACTAGACTTAGGACCGCGATGAAGCGTCTGACGCAGACTGTAAAGGGAGTCGTCTATTATTTCTCGACAATTTGAGTCTTGGGCAGTCAATAGGGACATTAGGAACAGCGAAGATTTATGGACATTTGCCAGACCCAGTCCAATATTGATTGGATCTGTTAGAAAAGAGGTAAGAGGAATTCAATGCTCTTTTGTTTCTGCGTCAAGCACTGCCACACCTGAAAAAATGTTTGGCGCGGTACTGAAGATATGACAAAAAATTGCACGCATCACCCGGGAGAAGTGGTTGCAATCGAAGCGCGTCAGGTTGCCGTCTAAAATCGAAGCGTTGCTAGAGGACACCAAGATGCCGTGCCGGTACGACTTCGTGAAGTATCCTACTGTAGCATCGCTACCTGACTTCACAGCTATTGCAAACCTTGCGAGCTCCAACTAAATGCACTAATCTATAGCTGTAGCCAAATCGTTGGTAATATCAGTTAGCGTGCATATCAGGTCAAGCTCCCGCGTCGGATGTAGTCTACAAGCCGTTTCCAACTTAAGCATCCCAGCGCTAACAGCATTCAGGTTGGGTGCATTGTGGTGTCCGCCATTAAGTTGGAAGGCCTTCAGGTGGTTCAGGAAAATGCAACGGGTGGACAATCATCTGAACGAGTTCGTTGTTAGATTTGATACCGGAGCAGATAGTTACTTGTCCACGGATTCCTGCATCGAGTCAGAGTAGACACAGCGCTCTCACGGATCGCGTAAGCACAGGCTAGAACCGCAATCATGTCCTGCCATTACAAGAAGACCGGTGGGTATGCAGGCATTCGAAAAACTGTACAACGGGCACTGAAGCGCTTCTATCTCGGCCACTGTGTGTATATGTCAGATCAGGAAGATGATGGCTTGATGGGAAGGTTGAAGTTTGAAGCCTAGGTGTGCAAAGGGTGTTCTAACGTCTGCTTTCATTAGAAGGAACCAGTGATTAGAGAGGCGAGTGGGTGCAGGGAACGCTGAAGTACGCCAATGAGTGTAATTCTGTGAGCCATGAAGAAAGATTCTGTTCGAGCACACAGAGTAGACTTTCAAAGGAGAACTGGCCTAGAACGCGGACAGGCCTAGATTGTACAAATATATCATACCATAAAAACCCACAAAAATTCCAGCCTCTCCCTTCGGACACAAAGATTTTTCCTAGATGGCTTCGTCGCTGAAAAAGTTACTTACGACCTAGGCGAAAAAAAGTCCTTTTGTTAAAAGTGATCAAGTTTTGACAAAACAACTCGATCGTAAATTGAACCAACTTCCATCAGTTCAATATAAATTATTAGTAGATAAGTCTAGTAGAGCGCTTTACTTCCAGCCATGCTCCTTCCTTTTGAGACCCAAACCGTGGAATGAGAGCATCCAACGAAAGCTGAGGGTTGGTTCACCGCCAGAATCATATAGAGGAAAACATTTCGTTCAGTGTGTGAAAAGATTAATACCCATCATACAATTCCGATGGTTACTACCATTCACCAAAACTCGCTCAGTGCTCTACCAGACTGGTTAGTAACAACCAAAAAATCCTTGTTCTTTGCAAGTGCAAGCCTTTGAACCGTGTGTGTCATGAAAAAATGTTAATCAACAGCGAACTTACGCATAATTTTTTTTATCTACTTTTATTGATGAAATTAAACGATAGCTTGGAAACCGTTTATAGCCTTTATTCGTAAACCTCGCGAGAACAAATGGCGTGATCTTTGAACTGGAGCATCAATAAAATGTAATTGCTGGAACAGTAGCAATGAACAACATAGCAGTCACTCCAAACTTCCTATTCTTGTGTAAGCAAAAAAGAGCACAAGAATTTCTTACATCAGAAACCTCACGTTCGACAAAACCTTGTCAAAAGGATGTGCCCGATAGAACGAAAGACCGCTTCAGCTTTATACTGTTGTAAATGCAACAGGGTGTACTTTACACGCCAAACAGCTGACGAGATAGACGCGTAAGCTAAGTCAGCGAAAAAATGGTGTGTAGGTTGCCTATAGCTAGTTGGTAAACGGAATAATTTATAAAATATATGGATAGTTCATCTCTAGAAAGCGACCTGCTGCACCGTATTAGAGCTTCGAAAAACAAAGTAGGTTCTTAAAAGCAAACTGGTGCGCCGGACAACCACGTTCCAAAAAAAAAAAAAAAAAAAATGATGGACATTCCCAAACGGTAATAAACGATCCATGCTGTGACTTGCCGAAGACAGTGTTGTTTGTGAGCATCGTCATCATTGTTCAGCGGCCTTGCAGGGCTCTTGTTTCGGAAAGCACTTCCACGGTACGTACAGCAACGAAAATTGATATAAACAGTGTAATAGCCGAAACGGCGAGTGCAATAGCCCAGAGTATCGATGTTTGCTAAGAAGGGCGTTGAAGAATCCTTGCTGCTCTAGATCTTCCAAAAATACACCCCAAAAACGTGTCCCGCTGCAGACCTCGTTAACACCGACAATTAAGGACATTGCCGAGACTGCGTTAAAAACACAGGCCATGCCTAGGAGCAGCCGCTCCAAATCAGTTGCGATCACGCCTACACAGTAGAGGACAAGACCGGAGTCGTGGAATCAATTAGTGGAACTGCGAGGACGGTTCTACATTAGTGCTACTTGCACCGGAAGTGTAAGAATCAGTCGATATCATTGTACTCACAAAGATCTGGACAACTGCCCCATTGGATTTAGCAGGATTTTACCCCTTCGAGTCACGGCCTCTTGAGTGGCGGAGGGTGGCGTAGTGTTAGAGACATTGTTCGGCGTCACGTAGAGTACAACGTCCTTGTATGATTCCAAATGCAGCTTGTAACAGCATATGTGCGGCCTAATGTCAAAGAGCATATAAATAACTTGGTCACTGGTGGCCTGCATTGCATCCCATTGCTTTTTCGGTGCTCATTGACTACTTCGCTGGAATATTCCTGTCTAGTGACACTTTAGGAAATGAGTGCGATACTCAAAGAGCAACACGGATTCAGGAGGGCATTTGATCGAAACGGCATGTAAGATCTTACTTATCAATATTGAATGAAACTTTGCTAACTCTTTGCCATATACTTACGCAATGTTCGTAGACTTCAAAGTTAATTTCGACTCCGCCCCAAAAAATTTAACCTCAAGCATCTCACGTCGGAATGCGTAGCTCAATAACAATGATTCTCTAGGGTTCTAATCGATAATGGGGTATCGGAACTACAAGCATTCTTTCAGACTACAGGTGTGGCCCAGAGTGATAACTTGAGCTCTCTACCTTTTTAGCCTTGTTTAAAGGTCTTCCGGATAATATAAACGGGCCTATGAATATGCCGAAGAATCTTCTCTGTGCCGCCGATTTAGTCATTTACGGGAACGGTTGCCTTTATACGCGGCACACTTTAGGCAGGTTATACTCGGCAATCATGGACTTAGAACTGACGACTAGCTTAAACAAAATTGATGCAATGAAAGTCAGGAGATGTGGCAGACTTGCAATCTGTGGCATATTTGGGAGCGATCGCTGACCTATGTTAATTTATTCATTTATCTAGAGTTGTTAAGCTCGTGTAATGACCAACGTTTCTCCTAGTGTACTACAAAATTATGCAGAAAGGCTTTAATAGCCCCGTCTTCAGTACTTAAGACCCTATCAGTTGTTCTTCTGAATCGCATTATGACTTTTTGGCCTCAATGTTGCCGCTTACGGGGTGAGCTTAATCTAAGGTGGTCTAGCTGTGGAGAATCTCGGGCACAGCTCGTAACAGACTCATGTGCCTCTTGACAGTGACGGCGCTGTTCGCCGAGCACCTCCGTCGCCCTTTCAACCTATGAGCAACTCTAACATTCTAAAAAAGCCTTATAAAATAGGATCGAATATTTATAAAAATCGATCTCCATTTTTGTCAAACGGGAGCCATGACGAACGAAACCTGAGAAGGACTTGACCGGTCTAATAACAGATACACAGGGACGTGTTCTGCTGTACATGGTTTTCCTCATTACTTAGGAAGAGTACAGAAGTTTCATAAACCTAATTATCATTGTGTTTGTACAAAGTGTTGACAACTCTTCGACCTGTACTGTCCTTATTTTTCCCCATAGTTTAATCGCCAAGCAGCCTAACTCAGTAACTAACCAAGAGATGGCAGTATCATGATGTATAATCTATTCTCTCTCTCTCTCTCTCTCTCTCTCTCTCTCTCTCTCTCTCTCTCTCTCTTTCTTTCTTTCTTTCTTTCTTTCTTTCTTTCTCTCTCTCTCTCTCTCTCTCTCTCTTTGTACACGTATATACGTACATATGTATATACGGCGAAAAATCTCAATTTAAACGAATCGCCCTATAAATAGCTACCTTTGTGCGCGTACCGATTGTTTTGCATTAAGTGACGGACAAAAGCACCCACGAAACCGAGCTATAATAAAATAATATATACAAAGTTGAAAGTGCTATGGGACATCCTAGTGGGAATCTGAAGCCAGAACTTCTAATTTAGTTTGACAAAAAATATTTTTCTGATACAGTGGGTTTAGCTTTAACGCAACAGACAAGTGATATATTTTAATGATGAAATTGTTGATATGTAATACACGGTACCGTAAGTAGCCTCGAAGCCAAGATGTGTAAAATTCCGAGATGAACTTGTTCGGAAATGGAAAAGAATGCATAAACCATGGAGTCCCAATGCTTATCAGTCAACTAAACGCAAGTACATCTCGATTGTCATTGGCTGCTTGTGATTGGAGATGTCGTTCAATGTACCAAATAAATCTCTAAGAACGTTTTGTTCTACGTTTGGTGCTGTTTTTAAGTATCGCATCAAGCTTCTTTCGTCTATCTTGCCCAATTTCGAACCCAGACCCTCTTCTGTGTAATGCTTTTGCTATGAGTCACTCATTTCAAAGGAAGATACATTCTGGCGGTATAAAATGTAGTGTGCCTGAATCATAGGGGATTATGTTATGACTGCACTATTTTTCAGCGTAATTAGAAAAATGAAAATTAAGCTCGTCCAATTGTCACGCAGCTTATCAAGAGAACAAAGTTAGTTTTTCATCGTTTCGAAACAAGAACCGTTCTTCGGTTTTGTATGTGTATTATGTTTTTTGAAATTTTAACAGTAATATAATACCAATCCCATTATCCGAATTTTAAATAAATTGTTATCACTAAGATCGTTTTAGCTCCCTGTGTACGGATAAGTAGAAGGTGTTGAAGTTCGCAATTATCTTCTTTTTTTCTGTAAATACATATTTAGATAGCACACTTTGTTTAGAACTAATGCTTGCGAGAAAAAAGCGCAAAAAATTATCTCCGAAAGCTTGAGCTTAGGAATCAGCATAATGGTATATCGATATTGGTCAATACTTGCCTAGTTGTCTAATACTAATAATATTATAAATATGTTATACTAATTACCTTGAAAGTACTATATAAAGTCCAATGGGTGCGACAGGCCGCTAAGTGTGCAGGAAATAAAAGAAAGCATCGCCATTGTATAAATTAGCTATAAACCCATAAAAGAGGACTGGTGCAATTACAAGCATGGTAGAGAAACTGACTGGACCTTTGGCCAGGCTTTGAATAATTTCTGGGAGTACATAGTAGGTCAAAACGTTACAGAACAAGTATTAGTAAGCAAACACTTAGGCATCAATACGAACGCTAGGAAGACAATCTACACATAACCCAGTTAAATAGTAGCAAGAAAGGATTACGGTTACGCTTTGCCCTCTTATTGAGATGAGAGCATTCAAGAACATTCGTGCGCATAGGAAGGTCTGATATGGGTTTTGCAGGAAAATTGTCTGACCAACAGAGCAAAGGGTCCTTAACCCGAACGCGAGGTTTTTGTGTGCTATTTGCAATTAGGCCCACCGATTCCACCCCGCATGTCAGACGTGCTAACCATAGGAAAAGGAACCTAAACAGTTTCTACCATAATTAGGTCTATTCAAAATTGGGTTAGTTATAATGTTGCACTAAGGACATTAAGGTACATTCTACTATTTTACCTTCTTTCGATTTCTAGGAGGCTGCGTTCATGCTAGCGGCTAAGATAGGGCGTGAAATGCTTAATAGTGACCTAGCTCATGACTAATTAGATATTATAATGAATTCAATAAAAAATATTGCTTAAGCTTTTCTGTTTATTGTCTTCTCTGTTAGCTATCTATTTCCATAGATGGTTAGCGTAATACTCGGCCTCCTCAAAATGGGGTTTTCGGTAAAATGCCCGAGACTAGCTTTCTAGTGCAGCTCTCCAAATTTAGAACGGCAAGAAGGCCTGTTGCAAACCTGTTGCTTCGATCAGGGCTCCATTCGTCAGTATTACTGAGGTTCCAGTTACCGAGAGCAATTTTGGATACTCGATTTCTAGCGGCGTTTGCAATGTTTTTTTTGAAGAACAAATATTAATTCACTCGGTAGAACCATAACGGTTTGAAGTGCTAACTGCTTTCGGTTAATCGATATCAAAAAAGCCCAAATACCCAGTATGCTTTCGATGCTTGGTTTAGCTTTTCGGAAGACAGTCATAGGCAACTCGCCAGCAGGTACGAACGCCAAACCTGCAATGAGGAACACAGCAAGGCTAACTACCATAATAACGTTTTGCAGACAGAAATTTGGATAAATCTGTTCGTTAAGTAAATAGTCTCTGGTGGCAATGTTGGCCTTAAGTCTTCATAGCTCTTACTTACCCAATCAGGTTCCTTGTTTTTAAGAGACGCCTTGGGATAGTACGCGTCGATTTTAGGGAAAGTATCTCAAAATTGCGAAATCGAAACGTTGCAAAAACAGGTCCAATCGAAAGAATGCGTTTACCATCACATTTAGACGATATTTCAGTGGCTATAAAGAGTCGGTAGTTTTTAGCAGCGAAAAATCCATATGAGCAAAATGTTTTATGAATACGTACTCCACGTACTTACTAAATGTCCTGCTCTGCTAAATCAGCAACTTCCCGATGCAACGAAATACTGACGTTCGTTAACACCATATCCGCATAGTTACATAAGGCTATGTTATCTTCGAGGCACTTCTGATCATGGCCGAGAAGTACTGCGTACACTTCTGGGTGGCCGAAAATATTATGCTAGGGCAAATAGACTCGTGTTTGGTTCGAGGTGAAAGGATGCAACATCGTGTTTATAATAACTGGCACCAAACCAATGAAGTAAGACTATGGTAAAGATAGATGACAGTGACGTTTTTACGTCAAGGTTTAGGAAGGTAACAGAGTATACAGGGTAAGCCAAAATGTTCGGGAGCGCACATTGATTGGAAAGCAGAAAGACAGGCGGGAATCGAAAAGGTTTTCCCTATCGCGATGTACTTCGTGCGATCGAACTGTATCAGAAGAGCGTCAAAATCATTCTTGAGTCAATTGGAAAAGCTGGGGCATTCCACGACATCTGCCTAGATCTGGCTGCCGATTCATTGTGCATGCATTTCAACATTGAACAAGTTGTCGGATGGCTAGGACAACGACATTTTCTCTCGGAAAATAATTTATGCCATTTGCGTTTATTACTTACAGTTTATAGGTAAAATATGTGCATATGTGCACTTCATACCCGTCTGACTCCAGCTACAGATTTGATTTATGACGGTAATACGGTTCGCACTCGACATCGTTTTCTACGGCGAAGTTGCCTACAAAAGTAGTACAAACGAAAGACCAGTAAGTTGAGTCCAATAAATAGAGTAGTGGTGCTGATTTTGTGCGTAAAAGTTAGATCGGAAGTACGCTAACTGCTGCATTGTCTAGAGTAATGTCCATTAGTAAGACTTTTTTGCATAGGCTGCACCCTGTAAATGGGAATTTGCATTGTAACCATTATGACTATGGTCTGAGGGGCATGGAGGGCGTCAACAGGGATGCTAATCACGATTGTGGTCGATGGAATTGCACAGATTGCAACTGAACAGGGAGTCATGGCCAGTATGCTCACAGGCCTCCCGATAACCAGATCGGCTTGGCTTTGAAAAAACCATAGGCCTTGAGATTCTACCAAGATTAACCATGGACAGTTGTCCTGGAGAGACGCCTCTTTTACTGACGAAATCGCGCACTGTTTTAATGATCATGCTAGATCAATGGCGGGTCCTATAGAAGGATTGCCACGACGACCTTGAAACCTGTGCCGAGCCTTCGACGGCTTAGAGCAGTACGAAAAAGTTCAAGTACGGGCTCACTTAGATCATTCAAGACGTTTTTGGTAGAATAGAAAGCTGAATTCACAAATTTTAACATTGCATAGATTTTGCCTAGTCATTGCTGGCTCAATTATCGTAGCATTAAACGTTTTTGATGCTTTTTTTGGCAACGTTATACAATGTCAGCTATAACGGTAGATCCTGTTCGTCCGTTGCAATGCCTAATAACGGTTTGGGACGCAAAAGTCTCAAACAATTCAGTTTATTTTTTTATTCGCTGAGATGTCTTTGGCTACCTCGAAAATGTTATATAAATATATATATATATATACACAATACAAGCAATGCCTACGTCATTGTCAATCACGAGATTCCGTCGCCTAGTCAATGTAGTAAAGGGTAGCTTGATTAATTTATTGTCTATTTTATTGATAGTTAAATAATTATTAGCCAATGTAAATTAGGTTTCTGACGGTAACAACTAAATATTGGATGTACAGGCGTTTTCTGCATTGTACTCTTGTGTAAATCTCCTTTGTAACTGAACAACCTGGCTTAAAATAGTTATAATTTCGAATTAACCTTCAGGCGGATTGCTCAAAAACGTTAGCAGTCATTGTGACATCGTCATTAATTAATTCTATTCCACTCTTATACAATATATATATATATATATATTACAATATATAATAAAACTCACTTTCGTTTCATACATAACAGACATTTCTGTTTAAGAATGATATTCGACGAGATTATGTATTGGCCGAAGGCATACGCGCGGTCCTGAACGTACTGCAGCGTTAAGATTGAACTCACTTCAGTTTTTAACCAAGACAACTTCTTTTTATAACTTATTGGTAAGGGCTTATATAAGTCTTAATATAACTAAGTAGGCAGGTGAGATTGGACAAGCTTTCTCTTCAAAGCTATACTGTATTGTAAGAGCAGGATAAGACCACCATACAGAGTGGTGCACTTCATGAAGATGCACTAAAAATAACCTGATGGGAGCATTAGGTAAACGGATTTTTTTGATGATGCTAATCAGTTTCATGGATCGTAGTTGAACCTTAGTTTGCATAGAAGACCTGCGGTTTTCGATATATCCGCCTTGAATAAATATTAGGCTCAGTTTTAGGACAGATCGCTATACACAGTATGTCAAAACACATGGTTTAGAGATGTAGAATGCATCATCGTACATTTAACGAAGATACGACCAGTCTGTTTTCAGCGTCAGCCTTCCATGAGCTATACCTCGGTTTTGTTACCTAAAGTAGTAAGCATTAGGGTAACGTGTTTTAGAAAGTTCAAAGAGTACATAGCAGAACACTTCACTGTGGATTTTCATTTGATTTTCTGTATCACTTTTCGCCACTAGTACTTTGCGGGATATTTAAAATACAACACACACACATACTTCATTCACACAAATCATATTAATAATAATCATACGTTTTTCCGTTCTTTTTTATGACACCTGAAGCACTCATCAATGACTTAGAAGTGTTTTATATTCTCAGCGACATTTTAGGCGTACGCTAGTCATGCTCACCCAAAGAATATATGTATTTAAGATTTTCACCGGTTTTTTTTCCTGATAGTGTCTAAAGCATATTGAGTTCGAAAAGCGCGTGCAGCAATAATAGTCTGTCGAACATACGAGGTGAGAAGACAGGACTTATTACCTTTGGCAAAAGCAAAAAAGTATCCGTCCATACTTTTTCGAGTTGTTACAGAAAAACAAACATGACTGAAAGATCTATAGAATAACAGATTGTACGCATACTCGTGCCATAAATTATATCATGCTATAGATCTTACTAAAGTTTCAACTTCTTTTTCATCGTCAGTAAAATAATCAGTCACTGTCAGTAAAATAATCAGTAACTGTTCACAGACGCATTTCAAGTTAACTTATCCTCTTACTCTAACTTTCTGATTCCGAACTATCACACAAAACAGCAAATAAACGGTAGAGATTTTGTATTAATAGTCAGGACAACCAATTGGTTGAAAGCTCTAATCTCAAATTTCGATTACCGGTCTTTTTTTCGTTTGGGGAGCGTTGCATAGTGTCACCAAGAAATCGAACCTGGCCCCTCATGGTTGTCGGGCTGTCGCTATAGCTACCCGCTGCTTTATCATCTGGTGTAATTTCGCATTGTCATGCAATTTTTTTGCACGGTATTAATAACTACTCATATCCTTGGTACAGGTAAGGGAAAGCTATAT